>NW_027102887.1:300000-530000 GCF_036373705.1 Amia ocellicauda
GTGGCCCCCCTAACTGGCACCGTGGACAAAACACTGTCAGCACCCCTCCCCACCACTAACATCATGGACAATACACCCCCCCGATGATGGCCCCGCTACGATTACAACTGGCCCCAGCCATGCCCCCCGAGATGAAAGGGGCTAGAACCACCGCTGAATGGCTTGTTAGTGAGTTTGACTTAGGATCATGTTTTTAGTTGTTTAATATCTGCAATATGAATAGCCTACAATCATTACACATAAGTTTGATTTAAAATAACTAATTAAAGGTTAGATATACTGTATAACTTTGAATACTATTCTATACGGAGACATTATGTATTCTTACCATGGCAACTTCGATATTCTTGTTTCTATTAACTTTTGCATGTAAAGATTACATATTGTGGTTATGGGATACTTCGTTGCATTTTTTGGCATGTTGTTGTTTTCTTTTATGTGTGACTTTTAACTTTATACCCTATAGGATCCAATAACTTTAAACAGTATAACAATAATAATATTATAAGAGAAGACCAGCTAATGTATTGTTTACATGCAAAACCTTGGAAAAACATACTATAGTAAGCAAATGTAAACTATGAGGAAATATAATATTTGCACCCACAGTATAATGGACTGGGGGATAATCAGTATTTAAAAACTTTAAACTTTCAATATTTCCTTAAGTGACATTACGTGTACATCTAGATTGGTGATTGTTTCGTTACTCTGTAGTATTTCCTTCTTTGTGTCATCCTGCCGAGCTCATGAATTCTTGCCAAGGATGTTTTTCCTTGACTCCTTTGTCTCCGCAGTGAGGCTGACTGGGACGAAGTATGGCTGTGGAGATGGGGGTGTGGGGCCTGCACGGTCATGGTCTCGCAATACCAGCCCCAGTCCAAGAGGATACTGTATATTTTCTGTGACATCTTCCGAGGAACAGTGCCTTCATTGAAACTGTGGCGACATAGAAACTAAAGCAATCTTCTGTCCTGTCTCGAAGCAGTACAAGGAGAAGCTGACATGGGAGACGTCAAACAGCAGTTAGATTATTTATTATTATTTGTAAACCTAATAAACTGCCTGGCTTGAAATGTCTCTATGGTGACATAGTGAAAAAAGGTGTTACGAGTTGGACGCCATGGCGTAACAAACTGAAAAAAACAGTTTTCGGCTAGAGAACATTTGACAGTACCTGATATTATGGCAACTGCCCTGTTTTGGAAATTACAGCATTTAATATCTTTGGTTTATATTTACAATAGGGCTATTTTGAAACATTAAGGCAGATTGCATGCTTCTCCTGAAACCTCTGAAGTTTTCCTGTCCTGTCTTCCTGTCATGCGATATGTTTATATTGTATATTGTTCAGCTCGGCTACTCTTTCTGATTAGCCAGCTATGTATTATATTGTATTTTTCTCATTGGGTCTGTGACCCGCTCCTATTGGATCAGGGGTCCACTGCCATGATATTGCGCGGAGGCCGCACAAGTGCTTGATTGCCTACACCAGACATTGTGCAAGTAGATTACGGCCTCGCTCCTAGCTGCACTAGTAAAGCAGCCGGCCTTGTTCTTGTAAGTGGAGGGCATAAGAGTTAACCTCTGTAGCCCCGCTTTGTATATGCTGATAGCAGACAGCTCCCGGTAGAGCGTGACTATGGTCCTCGCTCCTGGACGGCTCAGGTGCGGCCCTACGGGATCCCTGAGGTAACTGTCTGGAGTTGTGTTGCCTAGGCACCCTTGCGGTGCACCTCGTGGCAGGCTCCCTTATCAGCTCGCTGCCTCCGCCCCTGCGACGGCTTTGTTATACAGCAACCCCTCCCCCTTGGGCAGTGCTTCTGACTTGAAAGATAACGATAGGTTGCGTATGCAATACAGTACACACAAACCATTATTTGAATAGGCACACAAAGCGCCAACTAAGCATGAATGATAGTATAAATGAAAAACACTTGTGGCTTTTGCTTTTTCATGTACAGGGCATAGCAGTTTGCAATAAAGTTTATTCATACATGTAGTAAACACACATACACACAGGCATCCAAATGTGTAAAGTATGCTTCCAACAAGGCCGACTTCATCTCCGCCTTCGCCTCCCACCACTCTCTGGATTTCCTCGCTCTCACTGAGACATGGATCTCCCCGGAGAACTCATCCACCCCTGCTGCCTTATCCTCTGTGTTTGTCCTGTCCCACTCCCCCTGTCTTACTGGGTGGGGGGGGAATAGGGCTCCTGCTCTCCCCTTCTCTGCTATTCTCTGTGCCACCCCCCTCTCTCTCCTCTATCGCCTCCAACAGCTTTGAATTCCCTCTCACCTCTTTCTTCTAGTTCTCTACTGTCCTCCTGGTCCACTCACCACCTTCCTGGATGAACTCGACTTTCTTCTCTCCTCCCTCCCCTCGCTGTCCTCACCTACCATCCTCTCCAAACCCTCCCACTCTGCCGGATTTCTTCCTCTCTTTTACTCCTTTAACTTCTCTCTCTCCGTCTCCACCCACTCACAGTGCAGGCTGCCAGTTAGACCTCATCTTGTCTAGAGGCTGTTCCCCTTCGCAACTCTTCGTGACACCCCTGGACATCTCAGACTCAGAATCACCACCGAGACGGCTCTCCTGGCAGTCACTGACTCCCCCCGGTGTGCTCGGGCGGCCTCCCTCTCCTCAGTCCTCATCCTCCTTGATCTCTCTGCAGCATTTGACACTGTCGATCACTCCATCCTCCTCTCCTACCTCGCTGACCTCGGTATCTCTGGAACTGCTCTCACCTGGATCTCCTCCTACCTCAACGACTGGACCTACCAAGTGACATGGCAAGGTTCCTCATCCACCCCCCAACCTCTCCTCATAGACGTACCCCAAGGCTCCATCCTGGGCCCGCTCCTGTTCTCTCTCTACACTCGCTCCCTGGGCCCCCTCATCGCATCCCATGGTTTCTCCTACCACTTCTATGCAGATGATGCCCAGATCTTCCTGTCTTTTCCCTCTTCTGACCCTCTCATCCCTTCTCGCATCTCTTCCTGTTTGTCTGCTATCTCCGCCTGGATGCAGTCACACCACCTCAAGCTCAACCTCTCTAAATCGGATCTCCTCTTTTTCCCCCACTCTTCCTCACCTTCTGCTGATCTCCCCATCTCAATCCCCTTGGAATCCACCACACTTTCTCCTGCTTCTTCCGCTAAAAATCTAGGAGTCATTCTTGATCCTGCGCTCTCCTACACCCAGCACATCACCACACTGACAGGCACCTGCAGATTCTTCCTGAGCAACATACGCCGAATCCGTCCCTTCCGCACCAACTTCTTGACTCAGCTGCTCGTCCAGTCACTGGTCCTCTCCCGCCTGGACTACTGCAACTCCCTCCTGGCCGGCCTGCCTGCAACTACTACCCGCCGCTCCAGCTCATCCAGAACTCTGCGGCTCGCCTGGTAATCTCTTTCCCTCGCACACACTACTCCACTGCTCCGCTCCCGCCACTGGCTCCCGATACCGACACAATATTATTATTATTTTTTTTATTTCTTGGCAGACGCCCTTATCCAGGGCGACTTATAAAATAAGTGCAATACAAAGTGCAAGAATACAGTTAAATACAAGGCATCAAACATTACAGATTCAAATTTACATTAAACAAAGCAATTCAAGATATAATACATTTTACAACTTCCAATTTATACAGTTAAGTGCAGTAAGTGCGGACATACATCCTGGAAAGTAAAGCTAAGTGCTGTCAAGATGTAAGGTACAGTCAAGGGTTACAGGAAAGGGAGCAAGGAGGAAAATCAATCAATAATCCAAGAAGCATGACAAAATGCTATGAAGTGCTATCTAACGGGGATTAAAGGGACTAATATTACAAGTACTGTCTGAAAAGATGTCTTGAGTTAGCGCCGGAAGGATATATTAGTTGTAATATTAGTCCCTTTACTCTCCTGTAAGGTAGCACTTCACAACATTTTACCATGCTTCTTGCCTTGTATTACTAATACTTGTATTATTGATTTCCCCCTTGCTCCCTTTCCCGTAGCCCTTGACTGGGACCTAACATCTTGACAGCACTTAGCTTTCACTTTCCAGGATGTATGACTTTACTTATTGTATTTACTTGTGTAAATTGGAAGTTGTAAAATGTATTATGTTTTGAATTGCCTTGTATAATGTAAATTTGAATTTGTAATGTTTGATGCCTTGTACTGAATTGTATTCTTGCACTTTGTATTGCGCTTCTATTTTGTAAGTCGCCCTGGATAAGAGCGTCTGCCAAGAAATAAAAATAATACTAATAATGTGTATTCCCGAACATACAGTGAGGGGAAAAAAGTATTTGATCCCCTGCTGATTTTGTACGTTTGCCCACTGACAAAAAAATGATCAGTCTATAATTTTAATGGTAGGTGTATTTTAACAGTGAGAGACAGAATAACAACAAAAAAATCCAGAAAAACGCATTTCAAAAAAGTTATAAATTGATTTGCATGTTAATGAGGGAAATAAGTATTTGATCCCCTATCAATCAGCAAGATTTCTGGCTCCCAGGTGTCTTTAATACAGGTAATGAGCTGAGGTTAGGAGCACTCTCTTAAAGGGAGCACTCTCTTAAACGTACAAAATCAGCAGGGAATCAAATACTTTTTTCCCTCACTTAACCCATTATCAATACAAATAAGGGGAATGTTTTTTTTTCTTTCTCTCAATGTTCTAACACTCCTCAAACAACAAAAATGCAGTAGAAGAAAAGACATTTGTGCTAGGAAAAAGAACAGAAAAAATTAGGCTACATCTCACCTTCTTTGTGGGTCTGGCCATAAGACTTCATCCACATCACATGCGATGTTGTCTTGAGCCAGGCAGCATGGAAAGTATCGCTTGGAGTGCCATATCCAGGCCTGGCATGACCCCTGATCGATGTCTCCACAAGCCTCCTCCATTGCCTGTAGAAGGGGTATGCGTTGGTGGGGCTGGCGATCATACACCTTCCAACGTCATACAGAGAAGAATTCTTCAATAGGATTCAAGAACGCAGATTATGGGGGCGATTGAGTTTGATGAAAAGTGGGTGACCTGTGAACCAATTGCGGACCACAGCAGCCCGGTGGAAACTAACATTGTCCCAGATGATAACGTACCTGGGCTTTTCTGGCACCCAGTCATTAGGGATTAGTCTGTTTGTGGAGGGTGTCCAGAAATGTGATGATGTGTGCAGTGTTGTATGGGCCAAGGATTGCATGATGGTGAAGGACCGCACACATTGTTACGTTGCCACCACGTTGTCCTGGGATGTTGATGATTGCACGGTGTCCGATGATATTTCTGCCGTGGCCGCTTGTTTTTGCAAGATTGAAACCTGCCTCGTCCACATATATTAGCTCACGATGCACTGAATCTGCTTCTAGCTCCATGACAAAACAATGTAGCACAGTATGAAAAGACAGGGATCAGTCAATATGATGTAGCACCGTGCACTTCCAGATCCAGTACCAATGATAGGATAGTATAGCTTACGTGCAGATATTCATATCTCAGTTGTTTTACACGGTCTGAGTTTTGTTCGAAAGGAACTCTGTATAGCTGCTTCATCCCAATTCTATTAAGTTTCAGTAGACGAGAGAGTGCCGAGAGACTCACTCTGTTGATGTTGTGGAATGTGTGTTATCTGCCATTATGTGGTCCTGCAGTTCTCTGAGTGTGATGCAGTTATTTTATATTTACAATGTGCGTTTCCTGCTCTGGGGTGAACAGTCGACCAGATACTGGTTTTCTTGCAGTTCTCTAAAAACATTTGAATGGTTTTATAGTTTTTCCCAATTGCATACACACTATTATACCACAATACTCCTAAACTGTTAACACAATGCCCATAATAAAAAGTCACATCTGCTAAACACACACAGGGGAAAATTCTGGCCTAAAAACTATATACACAGCCCTCAAAATCAAAGAATTGGGTCAGAATCACACACACATACATCATATCTGTTTCTCACACTGAGCATTAAGAATACACTGTGTTTAGAAAAATAAAACTCTCTCCTCAAAATGGAAGATTCATGTAGGAAAACAAAAAGAATCCATCAACACAGACAGTAAAGAACTTTATATTATACAATGTTTGATCCTGGCCAGTCGTGGCACAGTGGTGTGTTGCCTTACAGCTCTAGGGGTCCCAGGTTCAAGACCCAGCTTGGGTTGCCTGTCTGTATGGAGTTTGCATGTTTTCCCCGGGTACATGTGGGTTTCCTCCCACCGTCCAACGACATGTGGGTTAGCTTAATTGACCATACTAAATTGCCCTGTATGTGTGTGTGTGTGTTGCCCAGTGCTGGCCTGGCATCCTGCCCTGGGTGTGTTCCTGCCTTGCACCCTATGCGTGCTAGGATCAGCTCCAGCTTCCCTGCGACCCTAAGTGGTTTTGAAAATGGATGGATGCATGGATGATCCTGCCTACCCAAAAATTATCAATGTATTTATATATAACAAGCAACAAAATGCAATGACTGATAGCAGCCCACATGGTTATGTTTCCACCCCTTTGGCCAGGGACCTGCTCGCTGGCCAATGATGTTCCTTCCCCAGCACCGCCTCTTGAATCCTACCTCGTCCACATAGATGAACTCAATGTGGTCATCGCTGGCATCAAGCTTGAGTATTCTCTGACCATGTAGGAACAGTGATTAGAACATGGTGCATTACTGCACTTCCTGGACCTCTGTCTCTTCCAAGTGCACAATAGTACTGGAAACAGTTTCATACTCACTTGCATGTAAAAGTAGCACATCTCTTTCACACGATCAGAGTTCCTCTCAAATGGTACACGATATATTTGCTTCATGCTCATCCTGTGCCTTCTCAGCAAACGATCAATAGTGGATATTGAAACATGGTCTATGTTCTGAAACATCCCATTATCCTCTATTATACACGTTTGGATTTCTCTGAGTCTAATCGCATTATTTGCCATGTGCCGTGTGGGTTTTCTCCAGGCTCTGCAGTTTCCTCCCACTGTCCAAAGACATGCAGTTTAGGTTATGTTAAATTGCTGTGTATATGTTGCCCAGCGATGGCCTGGCATCCTGTCCTGGTTGTATTCCTGCCTTGTGCCCTATCACTGCCGGGATCGGCTCTGGCTGCCCCGCGACCCTCACAGGAATTGTGTGTTTTGAAAATGGATGGATGGGTTTGCAGACGTGAAGTGTGTTGTAGTACATTAGCACTTTGAGTTTTGTCTGATGACTCATGTATTGCACAAAAGGTACAGGTGTTTTCTCAATGACAATTGTGCCAACACATTGAGAGTTGCGAGTAATGTTTTGCAACATGAGTGAACTGGACTCACCAATTGAGTTGAAGCAAGGTGAAGGTGTGCATAGTCCTGCAGAAGTGGTTCTGGGATGTTAGCTTGAACCTCGGATCACTCTGTGCATGCTTTCGGTCACAGTGTATAAACGACTGAGAAACTGTAGTGAGAGATCCTTCTCATTATGAAAGTACAGTACATATTACTGTACCAGTAAGACTACAGCACTTACCGGTTTCCATCTCAAAATATCCCAATTATACCTGCAACAGTATAACAGCTCATATTTGATTGAACCCATTGCTCACTTGTTAAATACATTGCCTAAAAGTGTTAATTATTTCAGAGATAGTACTTCAAGAATCACTGTTAGTGTTTAAGCATTCAGAAAAACCTGAAAATTGTCACGAGTGGCAGTGAACAGTGGGTCCAGGGGTGTCGCAAATGGGAAACCCCACCATGCTCTCCCTGGCTTCACCATCAGGATTTATTTTGCCTGGGGCCCCCACATACCCTAGAATCACCTCTGACTGGGTCGCATGAAGTCTCGCTACGCCATCCCAACTGAGTTACGCGAGGTGGGGACTCGCTCCCACTCACTTATTTCCCCCTGCAGGTAAGGTCCCAGGACAGACGTCACCAGTAAATAAGAAAGGTCTTATTCTAGTCCATTAAATAAAATTCACCATGTACAATACAACAGGGGCAACTAGCAGGGCACGAAATCTGACCGTTCTCTCAATGTTTTTTTTACAATTAAAATTGCCTTTAATCACCTGGGCAAAAATAAAAATACAGAAACCTATACAAAAGCTGAAAATATAATAAACTATACTAAATTCCCAAATAAAACTAAGCCCAGACAATACCCCCTATATTCACAATCAAAAAACGTATGTATGAAACGATGGAGAATGGCGAGAGAATGGTCTCAATTACACAGTCCCAACCCGGCTCGGCCTCCGGTTCCGTCCCAGGCTAGAGATCCTCACAAACGAGCAGCTCGTCCGCACAAGCAGCCCCAATCCAGGACAAAGAGCAGTCTCAGGAGGAGGACACGCTCGCTCACTGGCAAGTGCTGCGATCACAAGCTCACAGGGATATTGAGCGCGTCCCTCTCACCCGTCCGCTATGTGCTTCTCCCTCCGGCTGCTGGTCCGGAGCCCCAAAGTGCCGTCTATCGCCGAGAAGCTGGAAACCGCAGAGCCAAGAAGGCAAGTCCAGGAATACAGTCTTGTAGAAGCCAAGTCAATGTCTCTGGCCAGTAATAGTCCCTTAGATCCTCTTGTCGCTGTCGAGTCACTGCGTCCAGCGGCTAATGTTTCTCCAGGCAGCTCCCGATCTGCAGGGACCCGCTCCGACCCTGCGAGGAGTTAGTGCCTACCGGCTGGCACCCTCACAGCCGATATCCTCTCCTCTGTAACCCGTCCCGCAGTCACTGTCCCTGCTGGTGCTCCGCCGTGCCCCTTTGTTCTGGCAGGGCAGCCTTTATCTCCAGCTGAGTGTCCACAGGTGTAGTGGCCATGAGGGAAGGCGGCCGCTGCTCAGTGATACAGGTGCGCCGCATTGGGGATCAAAGCTTCTGCCTGTTCAATAATAGTGAATATCAATTAATGTCAATCAATCAGTGAATACAATCAATGAAAACAAACAATTTGAGAACACGACTCAATCAGTGAATAATTAAAATTAAATCAAATAAACAATAATAACAGTATAAGTGCAATAAAGAATCACATGGAGCCTTGGTACAGTCTGTGATTAATGCAACACTGTGGAGTAGTGCTTAGGGCTCTGGACTCATATTGTGGGTTTTGGGTTCAAATCCCAGGTGGGGCAGTGCTGTTGTACCCTTGAGCAAGGTACTTCACTTAGATTGCTCCAGTAAAATACCCAGTTGTATAGACCAACTCTGCCTCCTCCAGAACCGCTCCTTCTCATCCCTGGCACCTAAATGGTGGAACGACCTGCCCACCGAAGTCAAAACAGCAGAGTCCTTGACCTCATTCCGGCACTTACTCAAGACGCATCTCTTCCGACAGCACTTGTAATATTAGTCCTCTATCCCTGCTAGATAGCACTTCACAGTTGTATTATGCTTCTCGCGTTCTTGATTGTTTTCCTCCTTGCTCCCTTTCCCGTAGCCCTTGACTGTGACCCTACATCTTGACAGCACTTAGCTTTCACTGTCAAGGATGTAGGATGTCACTTACTGTACTTGTGTAAATTGTAAATTGAAAATTGTAAAATGTATTATTTTGAATTGCTGTTTTAGCTAAATTTAATTTGTAATGATTGATTGCCTTGTAGGAGGAGTAGAATTAGACACACGGAAAGGAACATAGAAACTCGCTGCCTAAATCCCACTGCTATTCATAAATTCACTACCCTGTTGCCAAATGCTAGCTTTATCAAAAGAAGGATCTGCAGATGAATTATTAAATAATTTCAACAATACACTAAGCACTGCTTTAGTAGCCCCATTAAGGACACGACAAATAAAAACCAACAAAACACTCACCGTGGTTTGACGAACACACTCGCTCACTTAAAACAGAATGCCGTAGATGTGAGCGTAAATGGAGAGAATCAAAACTAGAGGTCTTCACATGGCATGGAATGACAGTATAATAAGATACAAGCAGGCCCTGTCCTCTGCTAGGTCTGCCTACTACTCCAATTTAATAGAGACGCATAAGAATAACCCGCGTTTTCTTTCTAATACAATAGCGACACTTACTAACCAGAAGGTAAAGCCTTCAGAGGTCACCCCCCCCAATTTCACCTGTAGTGACTTCATGGATCATTTCAATAGCAAAGTTAACAGCATTAGAAAACGGATAGAACAGGAAACATACACAGATACTATAGCTGACACATGCAGTCCTTCACAGCCCCTGCCTACCTTGGACTCATTTAACGTAGTAAATCACCAGGAATTGGTCTCCTTAATTACTAAAATGAAAACAACAACCTGCGCACTAGACCCTATACGCACTAAACTGCTAAAACAATCTCTGCCATGAATTATTCACAGAATACACAATATTATCAATGTCTCTTTATTCTCAGGATCTGTTCCTGAATCATTTAAAATAGCTGTAATTAAACCACTTCTTAAGAAACCCAGTGTCGACCCTAACCAACTTAAACACTATCGACCTATCTCAAACCTTCCCTTCCTTTCTAAGGTTCTAGAGAAAGTAGTTGAAAACCAACTGCAAGCTTTTTTAACCGATAATCATCTTTATGAAGAATTTCAATCAGGCTTCCGTTCCGGCCTTAGTACAGAAACGGCCCTGTTAAAAGTATTGAATGATGTGTTTCAGTCCTCCAATGTAGGGCACACCAGTGTTATTATTTTATTAGACTTAAGTGCTGCTTTTGACACAATCGACCACAAAATCTTGATACACCGCTTAGAAAACAGTATTGGCCTATCTCGCAATGTGCTTTCATGGTTTAAATCATATCTGTCAAACAGACTCCAATATGCACAGATTAACGAGAACCACTCAAATTTAACTGAGGTTAAGTACGGAGTCCCACAGGGCTCAGTCCTCGGACCTATACTTTTTTCATTGTACATGCTCCCTTTAGGTGATATCATTCGACGACATAATATTAACTTTCACAGTTACGCAGACGACACACAATTATATCTGTCAGTAAATCCTAACAACACCATAGACCTAGAAAAACGAATCTGCTGTCTGTCTGAGATTAAAACATGGATGAGAAAAAAAATTCTTATGCTTAATTCTGACAAAACAGAAGTCATAATTTTAGGAGACAAAAATCGAACTGTTCATCATTCACTAACAAAACTGAGTAATGATAACTTTAATTTCTCCCCTAAGGGGATGGCATGAAACCTGGGTGTCATCTGTGATCATAATCTATCTTTTGAATCACACATTCAGAATGTGTCGAGATCTTCCTTCCTCCAGCTTAGAAACATTGCTAGACTAAGACAATTCCTCTCGTTACAGGACACTGAGAAATTGATACACGCATTTGTTACATCTAGATTGGACTACTGTAATGCCATTCTGTCAGGCAGCACAAACAGAGCTATTTGTGCACTTCAGTCCAAAATGCTGCTGCAAGAATCCTAACAAAAACATAAAAACATGAACACATCACTCCAGTATTGGCTTCTCTTCACTGGCTGCCCGTGCACTACAGGATAGACTTTAAAGTGCTCTTATTAACATTTAAAGCACTAAAGGGACTGGCACCTCCCTACCCGTCTGATGAGGCACAACCCATCCCAGAAGCACCTCACAATGGAGGGTCAACGGGGCATCCACACCCAAGGTTTGATGAGCCATCGCAACCCAAAGCCTATTGATGGTCCAAACCCTCCACCCCCGATGGCCAGCGAGAGGCCTCCTCCACAGGGAAGACCACAGCCAGCAGCACCGATAAAGAACTTTCTGATCTCCTTGCTGCTGTAATAAGTATACTGCCTGGAGGGGAGGCAACCATTAGGCCTAGGCCCTAGGCCGTGGACCCCCAGAGATTCATTTTCTCCTACATGCCATCCTTAGGAGTTTTCTTGTTTTTCTCTCCTCCGTTCCTAAATGCTTTATTTACTTAAATGTTCACTCACTTTATTCTAGATCATGTAAAATGTTTACAGGTCTATATTTGATTTTATTGTATTTATGTTTTTTATTTTGCTGTACGTTTGTTGTATGTTTACCAGTCTGTAAAGCACTCTGTGGCTACCCTGCGAAGGGCGCTATACAAATAAAAATGGATTGATTGATTGATTGTACTTCACTGTATTTTTGCAGTTATGTTGTAAGTCGCCCTGGATAAGGGCGTCTGCCAAGAAATAAAAATATTAATAATAATAATAATAATAATAATAATAATAATAATAATAATAATAAATGGGTACAAATGTAAGTCGCCCTGGATAAGAGCGTCTGCTAAATGACAAATAATGTAATGTAAACTCTGCCACCTACTGTTTGACATGTTAAATAGATAAATTCTGTGATCAAATTGCATTTCAACGATACAAACCAAGACCAGTTAGGGGAATTAAGAATTAAATATTTGAGACCCAAAGAAAGTAGAGATTAACTTTAAAGCTTTCCTTTTATACAAGTTAAAATGGTATTTCCACAACACAGTCCTAAATTCCTGTCATTTCTTTGGGGATTGTGTGCTGGAAATATATCACATTGACCATTTATAATGTGCTCTTTTTAGGGGTTTTAACAACTGGTACAGAAAACATTGTCAATAATGTATAATATCCTTACAAAAATGAATTATCTATAGCTGTACTTTAAGATTTACTTGCTTATTTATTTGGTGATCCTATTTTTTAACCCAGAAACATTGTGGAAATATCTCAGGTTCATGTTTAACTTACAGTTTCTCTGCTGTTCCTATGGATGTTTTACACCATCCCCCTTAAAGTATTCTTTATTTATTAATATGCTGTAAATGCATTGTTTGCTAGGGCTGTTAAGAGGGACATGAAGTCTTTGAAAATTGATATGTTTCACTGACTATTCAAAATGTATCAACACTATTTTCCTGGAAATTACACACAATTAAAGGTGAAAAATGCACGTTACTGAGACTAATGTGTTAATATATTTCTATATTGGATAATAATAATCATAGTAATGCAGTAAACTAGGTATTTTGAATAGATGAGTAATGCATTACATGCATTTGCTGGCAGTTTGTAATAGCAGGACTTTCTTTATGTTTGTACACTTATGTCCTCATTACTGGCCTATTTCCACTGAGGAGCTGTTTCCAATTGTCAACGGTGACTGTTGGGGTAAAATTGCCTCCTATGTATTGTATATACCCACTGTATAACTGTTAGAAAATATAGGAAACTTTCCAGTAAGTTACTAGTTAGGAACTGTGAGTTATTCATAACTTTACTTATTATCTATGTCTTATGCACACTGCTGAAATAGCTTGCAGAACTGCTTGTAATCCAAGCAGCTGTGGCAGACACAAAACATGTTGTTCGTACAGTATGTGCTACATTTTCCCCTTCCCGAAACACAAATATATTATGGGTTACACACATCCTCGGACAATAACATTCCCACGAGGCATGACATGTGTACCTGCTTGTGGGAACACTGCAAAATCAGTACTATTATGGTGTGTAACTACATATCGGAACTGCCCCGTAACTATCACTGAAGATGTTTGTTAGACTGTATAAAGGCTGTGTGAAACTTTAAATAAACTGAAGATAAACGAACGGACTACTTCTGTGTCTGTGCATTTTTCTTCCCGAGCGCTCGTCTCCTGCTGAAAAGTCTCCCCTGTAGCTGAAACGCTGACTGGCCTGACTGCCCGATTCACTGGGATCCGAAGGGCTGCTTCAACTGAAGCGTTGTACCTTAACAGTGACCTTGACAGATTTCCCTTCAAATAACCGAGATGTTAGATAGAGTCAGAGGGACATTAGTTATAGAATCAATAGCAAACTGTGATCACAATATGGTCATCTTTGAGGCATTCTTTCTAGAAACAAGGCCCAAGTCTAAAGCAATGGTCTACAATTTTAGAAAAGCAAACCTTGAAGGTATGAGGCGACACTTGGAAGAGGTAGACTGGAGCACACTGGATCAGATTCAGTTGAAAATGGATGGGTATATTTAAGAATATACTACTTGAGGCTCAGGAGAAATTTATACCAAAACTTAGCAAATTGAGGACCAAAAAACATTGGCCAAAATGGTTTAATGGAAGTATGCAAAAACATTTGAAGAGAGAGAAAATGTGGTATAGCGCATACAAAAGGGATAGAGACTAAACAAAATACAAAGAATATGTTGAACTGCAAATAGATCTTAAGAAAGGGATCAGGAAAGCAAAGAGGGAAATAGAAAGAAACATAGCTCTATAACGAATGCAAAGAGCTTTTTTCAATACTACAACAGCAAGAGGTCAATAAAGGATGAAGTGAAACAGATAGAGGGCAAAAATTGAAGTATTTTGGAAAATGAACAAGATATGGGGTGGGGGTGTGTGGGGTTTCGGCCCAGGGTTGTGTCCTTGAGGACCTTTGCGAAGATCCTCACACCCGTCTTGTTGAGGTGGACGTGGTCATACAGGTGATGTGGCTGGATGTCTCAGTGGTGTGCCAGGTGTACGTTGGGGAGGAGGGCACATCTTCGGGATACTTCTGCGTTGATGGCCTGGATGATGTGCAGGGGCACGTCTGTGCGGGGCAGCAGTGTGGAGATGGTGATTTTGGCAGTTGGGAATTCCTCTGTGGCTTTCGTTGCCACCTGTCTCAGGGCTGAGGCCACATCGCCCCTGCGGGCACTCAGGTCGTTAGTGCCGGTGTGGATGAGGATGTGTTTGACCTGGCACAGCCTCCTCTTGGAGAGCAGCTCCAGGGCTCTCTGTGCTGTCGGGCACCAAAGCTTTTTCACTTTTCACCCAGGGAAGAGGCGCCTCTCATCCAGGAACTTCCCATTGGAGTCGCTCAGAATGACCACCTCTGTGTTGACCTGCCACTCCGGGTTTGCGTCGGGAGTGGTGGGGGCAGCGGGTGTGTTTTGGGGGAGTGGCGTTTCAGGGGGTTGTGTATTAGTGGCAGGTCTGGTGATAGTGGGGGTGTCAGGAGTGGTGGGGAGTGTGGGTGGATCAGTGGGTGCATCAGTGTTGGAGGTGTCAGGGGTTGGAGGTGTTGTGGGTTCAGTGCAGTGCAGTCTCTGTGCTCCAGTGATGTGTAGCTCCTCTCTTAGCTCCTCCAGCTGGCTCTGCAGGCTCCTTAGCTGGCTGTGCTGGGGTGTCCTGGTCAGCTCCTCCCTCGCTCTGCGCAGCTCCGTCCTCAGGGTTTGTCTCTGCTCCTCCAGGTCTCTCACTGCTGCTCTCAGCTCATGGATCTCAGCCTTGTGCTGCATCTTTAGTCCCTGAACTCCGCAAACTCCAGCTCCAGCACTGATAGGCATTCCTTTAGTGTTTTAATGTTGCTGGAGAGTTTTGGGGAGACAGGGGGGCAGTCTGTGGGAGATGGGGCACTGTCTGGCTCCGTGTGGCTGGGGGCAGACTGCAGGGTGGCTGGCTCTGGCACGTTTCTCTACCTCAGTCTGCTGCTTTGAGGTGTGGAAGCCGAGAGATAATTGGTCCAGGCTACTCTCGCTGCCCTGCACCATGATGGTCCCGTTGTGGTATACATTAAAAGTGAGCATCACACTGTCTGTGTCTTTCTCTACCAGCACTGAGATCTGCCTGCCTCTGCTAATGCCCCTCTTGTTGTTATTGGGGTATGTCTGGCACAGGGTTTTGTGAAAGGCGCTGTAGAACAGTAGATTGTTCTTGACCCTGTTTTCTCCTTTACCGGTGTAGTCTAGGATGAGGGTCTCAGGAGATGCTCTCATCACAGCTTGTTTGTAGTCCTTCTTAGCCTGTGCAGAGCGAATGTCTTCAGGGTATCGGATTTCAAAAGGCAGCTCTGCAGTCAGACTGCTGTTCGATAGATTTGTATCAGTCTCAGTGGCAGTTGGGCTCTCTCCTACTGTCACTCTATTCAAATCGGAGCTCTGCATTTTCATTGGCTGAGTCAACTACTGAGAATGCTTATTTATTTTATTAATATATATTGTTTTGTTTAATAATTTGTCTCTATAGGTGAAAGGTCTTACCTCCAATTCTTGTCTTCAGCTTTTCTTTTCTCACTTTTCTTCCAGAACTGTCTCTCTGCTTTCTTCTTTTTGTGTTTTTCTTAAAATTATTATTTTTTGAATACTTTTTCTTCTGAATTTCTATTCCATGTCTTCTGTGTATGTTTATAGTGCTATATATTCATTTGTAAATGACAAATTAAATCTGCTTATGTATAAAAACAAATGTTTTTAAGAGCTCATATTCCTCTCTCTCTCTCTCTATTTCTCTCTCTCCCTCTCAATTCAATTCATTTGTATTGTCAAAGCAATTGGACATACATACATATACATATATATATATATATATATATATATATATATATATACACACACATACATACATATATACATATACACGGAAAATGAATAATAGAATTATGAATCATGTAATCAAGTACAGAAAAAGAAAATGTAATAAAATGTGATCTTTAATCTTTATTCTTTAATATCTTTAATACATACAAATAAAGAAAATAGGTTTACTATTTCCAGATTCCTTTTTTGAAATACAACGACATGCATTACAAACGAGTATTTACATTATATTTACAGCCGGTGCTCGTGTGTCACTGTGTCCCTCAGGCTGTGGTAGGCGCTGACATATTGGGCAGCCAGGGTGACTGTGTGTCCCTCCCCCAGGAGGACTGAGTGTTTTTCTTTTTTCTCAGTTTTGTCACAGGTTGGGTGGGCATCCATTATGTTGTTACAGAATGTGTCCCTTATTTTGGGCTAAAGTTTTCCGTGGAGGGGAACGTGGATCAGTTTGTACCATTTTTGGGAGGATCTGCCTTGTTGGGGCGGAGCTGTGATCCAGGTGAACAGCAGATCGGGCATAGGTGGGCATGTGGGCAGAGGAGTAGGAAGGCCGGTCAAGCAAATAAGCTAGCTAAGGTACGCAGCAGCAGCAAGCAGCCCCCCCATCCAGACAGCCAGCCAGTCTGGCTGGCAGTGACTGAGTGGTTGACAGACGGCAAGCAACGGAATGTACGTGCTCTGTGATGTCATAGCAGTCAGCTGAGAGAGGCTCGTGATGTCATGGCTGAGCTGGCTGGCTGGCTGGCTGGCGGGCTGGCTGGCTCTGTGTGTGTGTGTGTTTGTGTGTGTGTCTGTTTTTCTGTTTGTCAGTCTGTCTGTCTGTCTCTCTCTCTCTCTCTCTCCCTCTCAATTCATTTGTATTGTCAAAGCAATTGGACATACATACATTCATACATATATATATATACATACATGCTAGAAAGTCATTACTATGTTATCTTAAAGGCTAACTAAGCAGAACATATATCATTATAGAACAGAGTTCATAGGTCTACACATGGTATTAGGGAACAGGCACATAGGTCATTCTGTTTGACATTGTCCTGACCTTCTAGCTTGACCTTATCTTTCTTAAGTATACAAGAAAGAAAAACAGTTGTGAGAAAAGAATTTCTAACTTTCCTTCCACACATACATACATACATACATACATACATACATACATACATACATACATACATACAAACCAGAGGCATGCAAAAAAATATAAAGAGGAAGAAAATGTTGTATAGCACATACAAAAGGGATGGTGATGAAACAAAATACATAGAATATGTTGAGCTGCAAAGAGATCTTAAGAAAGGGATCAGGAAAGCAAAGAGGGAAATAGAAAGAAACATAGCTCTTGGAGCTACAACCAATGCAATGAGCTTTTTTCAAAATTACAACAGCAAGCGGTCAATTAAGGAGGAGGTGAAACAGATAAAGGGCAAAAATGGAGGTATCTTGGAAAACGAACAAGATGTGGCAAATATTCTAAATGAGTATTTCACAGAGGTTTTTACAAAAGAAAAAACAGATGACATGCCACAGGTTGACAATCAGTCCAGTCAAACCCTAAGAGAGATGAGGATAAATAAGGAGGAGGTACTAAAGGGACTAGCAGAATTAAAATCAAACAAATCACCTGGGCCAGATGGGATATTTCCAACAGTACTTAAAGAAATGAGGGAAATTATGTATAGGCCGCTAACTCGATTATTCCAAATGACACTTAGAACAGGGGATGTTCCCACTGACTGGAAGACAGCAAATTTCATACCAATCCACAAGAAAGTGGAGAAAATAGAGGAGCATCTCAATGAAAAACATATTCTTGGAGATAGTCAACATGGGTTTAGACGAGGCAGATCATGTCTTACTAACTTAATAAATTTTTTTGAACATGCAACTGCAGCTGTAGATCACGTGAAAGCATATGATATGATATACTTAGATTTCCAAAAAGCTTTTGATAAGGTTCCACACCAAAGACTGATCCTCAAATTGGAAGCTGTAGGCATTCAGGGTCATGTAAGTAGATGGATTATGAACTGGTTGATGTATAGGAAACAGATTAGAGGAGTCACTTCTAACTGGAGTGAGGTTGTTAGTGGAGTTCCACAGGGATCAGTACTAGGGCCTTTGCTTTTTCTAATCTATATTAATGATCTGGACTCTGGGATACTTAGCAACCTTGTCAAATTTGCAGATGATACTAAAATAGGTGGCTTAGCAGATACAATCTTGGCAGCACATGCTATTCAGAGGAACTTAGATAAATTCAGTTGTGGGCTGACACCTGGCAAATGAAATTCAATGTGGACAAGTGCAAGGTAATACATGCAGTAAAACAAAAATGTCCACTATAATTACACTATGGGAGGTACAGATCTAGATGAAGTAATGCATGAGAAAGACCTAGGAATCTATGTGGATTCACTTTCTCCATCCAAACAATGTGGGGAAGCAATACAAAAGGCATACAGAATGCTAGGGTATATCGTCAAAAGTGTAGAATTTAAAACAAGGGAAGTAATGTTAAGACTGTACAATGCGCTAGACCTCATCTGGAATACTGTGTACAGTTCTGGGCACCACACTTCAAGAAGGATATTGCTGCTTTAGAGACAGTTCAGAGGAGAGCAACCAGACTTATTCCAGGTCTGAAGGGAAAGTCCTACTCGGAGAGACTGAGGGAACTGAACCTTTTCACCCTGGAACAGAGGAGATTACGTGGGGACTTGATCCAAGTCTTCAAAATCATGAAAGGTTCCTCAAACCAGAGGAGCTTTTCCAGATCAGCAGGGACACACGAACCAGGGGACACAAATGGAAATTGGGCTTCAAGGCATTCAAGATGGAAAGTGGTAGAAGCTGAAAGTTTGGGAACATTTAAAAATAGACTGGATAGGATCCATGGATCACTTAGATATTAATGGACACCAAACGAGCATGATGGGTCGAATGGCCTCCTCTCGTTTGTAAACTTTCTTATGTTCTTATGTTCTTATGTTCTTATGAATGTTCCCTAAGCATGTTTCAAATGTTCCCTAATTTATGTTACAAATGTGCCTTAGCACCTCTCTCTCTCTCTCTCTCTCTCTCTCTCTCTCTCTCTCTGTAGATGCATCATAGGGAACATATGTAACAATCTCTCTTTTTGTTTACCAAAAATGAGAGTGAACGTATTTCAAGTGGGTGTTGCCTTGGTTGGAAACGTTTTAAGATTATTTACGAAGTGTAAAGTGGATTTGTCTCAGTTCTCCGTAGTTTTCAATGTATGTGCCATTCAGTAGCGTTCATGTTACAGATGTGCCCTATGCAGTGGTAGGGTCAATAAAATGTCAGTAAAACTTTATTTTAGCAATTATGGAGGGGAAGAACTGCAAATAGAGGGTCCCCACTAATTATCTAACTTACCAACAACGTTTCAAATTAGGTCTTGCGAAGCTGCCAAATAATGCTGTATAATCGTATGTGTCTTCATACACCGGCTGCTATAGTCTGATAGCTTTGATTATATATATATATTTTCTCGTGAACCACAAATGCTATTTGCTTGATTTTTACAGAGTATGTTATAAATACCATTCTTATGAAGCCTGACAAATTGTATGATTATGAATATTTTCAAATCATTTGTTTGTTTTTCCTAACATGTTACAAATGTTCCCTATGTGAAAGATGCATTATATCTTAATAACGTCTAAACAATTAAAGATATACAGATTATTATTTTCGGTAAAGTTATAACACATTGCTATTAACTATGTGTGTCAGTAAAAGTTTAAAAAATCCTAACAATTTTTTATTGATCCTGCAAAATAAGTGTTTAGGGAACATTTGTAACATAGTTAGGGTTAGCCACTGGGTAAGGGTTACATCTTCAGCAGTAAGTTTATTCATGTTAATTATTCTCATCAATGTTAAAGAACAATAAGTTCTATCATGTGTGTCGATAAAATGCTGATATTCCATAACGTTTGCTTGTGTATTCTGCAAAACACATATTTAGGGAACATTTGTAACATTAGGGTTACGATTTGCCATAGACGTGGAATGAGTTTGATTGTGATGTTAAATGGGGTTTAAAGACGCAGTCGCCTCAGTGCTGATTACTATTGCTGTGTTTCTCCACTTCTACTCCATGCTTGGGAACGCCCACATCCAGTGACGTCAAAACCGGTGGAAAAGCGGGCCGGTTCAAAAAAGATCAGCTGGATCCCAGGCCGAGCAGCAGCTCCGGCTCCAGCACCGGCACCATGTCGCTGGAAAAGCGCTAAGTGAGCTCACAGTGAGCTCAGTGTAATGTCTGCTCTGGTGAGCTCACAGTGTGACCTAGTCGTGAGTTCACGTCTTCACTGGGTAGTCCTTGACAACTTAATTGACTCAATTCTTGGGCTTAATTGGTCAAAATGACCATTGCAAATCGATTCTGAAAAGCAGAAGTCAGGCCAGCAACACACAGACACAGCCCGGTAAGCTGTACAACCTTAATTAAACATACAGATGGGCTCCAAACAGCACAGAGGAATTTAACAAAGCAATCAGTTCTACAGAAATAACCAACATCATCAACTCTTTCCTCACCTCACAGTATCAGCCTGACATCTCAGGACTAAATCTGGCCATAAATGATATCAATCAAATATTTCAAATTGCAGCCACAATGGCAAATCTTAAAAAGACAAAGAAAAAGATAAACCAGAATCACACACACACACAGACATGGTTTGATGATGAGTGTAAATCAATACGAACAAATTTAAGGCACCTATCCAATCAAAAACATCCAGTTCTGGGAAATGTGGAACAATTTAAATTCAACAAAACAACAAGAATTGGCAATACAAAATGGAACCATTTGGAAAAAATACTTTGAAAAGCTTTATAAAGATATCCAACAAAATGATCTGACACACAAACAAATTGAACCCAGGGAAAAACTGAAATTACTCGAACAATCAATTAAAAATAATCAAAACCCAACTGATGCTCCAATCACCCTACAGGAAATATCTAAAAAGCTCCAGGCACTTCCACCCAGAAAAGCCTGCATCCCGGACAGCATCAGCACTGAGATGCTCAAACACAGCAGCGCACAACTGCAGGAGGCTGAGCTTAAATTGTTCAACATGGTCCTCAGCACCCCTGACTTTAACCTGGCAGTGAAGGCACTCAAAGACAAAACAAGAAGAGCTTTCTACACAATCAGAAGAAGAACACACCAAACCACGCATGCAGGGCAGAATAAGGCCGCTACCCAACTCTCATTAATATAAAGAAAAGAGCACTGCAATTCTGGTGCACCTGAAGAAAAGTGAGTCAGACTCACTGCAGTACAAGGTCCTCCAAACCCAAGAGTTCAGCCCTGAAAAGAGTCCCCTGAGTCAGCTGGCCCTGAAGCTCACGGCACTGACCCCCGCTAATACTGCGAACAGAGACCAGCTTCAGGTCAGCACTGCTTACCTGCCCCCAATTAGAGTCAACCAAATCATAAAGATAATCAAAACCTCCTATCTGGAACATTGGAACAATGAAACCAAATTCCCAAAGTAAACTGGATTGCTATCGGGCCCTAAACAGAGAAAACACCCTGACAGAGTATCTCTTCACTGTCAGAGATACGAAGCAGAGACGCATCCTGACCAAGTACAGGCTCAGTGACCACAGCCTGGCCATAGAGACAGGCCGACACAGGCAGAGCTGGCTGCCCAGAGAGGAGCGGCGCTGTGGTCACTGCGAGACAGGAGAGGTCCAGACAGAGATGCACTTCCTCCTCCACTGCAATAAATATGCCAAAATAAGGGACACATTCTTTAATAAATTCATAAATATTGTAAAATCATTTTCTGAATTGATACATGAAAAACAAATAGCTATCCTCCTGGGGGAGGGACACACTGCCCCCCTGGCCGCCCAATATGTAGCCGCCTGCCACAGCCTGAGGGGCTCACTGTGAAAACATACAGGAGCACCAGCTGTAAACTTGTTAAGTATAAATAAAGTAAATGTACATGTCTATTAAGATTTTATTTATACATTGTTTTTCTTACCTTTTATTATTTTTCAATTTATGTATATAATATTAACTGCTTTGGCAACACTACGAAACTGTTTGTCATGCTAATAAAGCACCCTTGAATTGAATTGAATTGAATTGAGAGAGAGAGAGAGAGATTGTGTGAACAGAGCACTGCTGTAATACAGCATGAAAAGAGCCGGTGCAGTGAAGCGATGATTACAATAATGATTATTAAAAGAGTTATATATGATATTAATGATTTAATTGAGGTTATAATGGACAAGTCAAAAGGTTAAAATGTTTGGCTCTATGTAGGTTTCGAGCCGCGCTGTTTGGGGGCCCAGTGCTGCTCCGACGCCGCCGCTCTGATGCTCTGGGCGTTTAACCCGCAGCGCAACCGGAGCAGCACCGTAAAACAACTAGAAGACAGATCTTATAAAGTGTTATTTAGTTGTACATATACTGCACAGCACAAGAAACATTGGGAAAACAAGACAGCTATATGAGTGACATGTAATGTTATATGTACCTTGGATATTTTAGACGTTTTATTAAAGCACTGTCCTGTGCTACTGAAATATCATCAACTATTACAATTTGAAAGCTCCCCAAATCCTTTCAGATGCCTCTCCTAATGAAATGTGTGGAATTCAGATCGGGAATATTTGCCCGTTTGTGATCCATTCGCTTGTTCTACGTGCACATGCTATACAAATGAAAAGAATAGAAACCTATTGTGAATCCAAGGTTGTCTATTACTGAGTAAGATGTTCATTAGATTCACATTTGAGTTGTATTTCATGTCAGGATGTGAGCGCAGTTGTGAAGGATTCAGAAATCAGTTCTTGGAATCGTATCCTAAACTGAGTGAGGGGCTGGATTTGAACTCATGAAGATTTCAGGATCTTGGATGTTATTCCTTGCCCTGATGAGGGGTACTCATGAAATATTGAAGGGACCCAGAAATCCACATTGGCTCTGCCATGATCTATGTAAGGCCACTACAAAGAGATCTTAATATGGATAAGGTACGAGCTTATTGTTTTTTGTTTTCATGTGTTTCCTAGTGCCAGTACATGATTATTCACCAGTCTTCTGTGCTGGGTTTTGAGGGTTTCACATGAAGCTGTATTGTAACATTTTTTTTGCTGTGAATCATGTGACTGCTGCAGTGCATGTTTTAGGTTCCTGTACTGTCCTTATCAACTGGGCCCCTGATGACGTGCCTCTTTTGTGACGGAGAGAGAATCACAGTGATGGCTGTAGCAGCGGGTATACAGTACTACATGATCTATTTTTAAAGTCTTACTTGTAGCAAAATGTATAAATGTGTTTAGTTGGTTACAGGAAATATGCATTCTAATTTAGTCTTACCAAAATAAATGTAATGCTCTCATTAAATGATTTCAAAATGAAGAAAAGCTGATTGGCTGCGATTTGATTTAATATCGTTTAAACTGTGATTATATGGTGTAGAACCGTGTGGGAAATAAGTGGAGAAATCGTGGAGATAAAGCAAATAGAACTTTAATCGAGCCGCTCGGAAGCCCCACGTCAGGAATAATTCCTTCAGTGAGAACTTAATGTTTACCAACATGAGTGCAGCTTTATAGGAAAATGACGTAACATCTTATGGCCGTTCATCCAATCAGAAGATACAGGTCCGGGTCCGTTTTATGATCTGTCCTCCCGTGAAGAGGTGATGGATCCAAAGCAGATGTCCGTCTTTGATGTGCACTAGGAAGATGCGATCCCACGGTCGTCATTTACCTAGTGTCAATCGCTCGTTAACAGAAACAATTCCTGCCTATCTGGAGAAACGATTAAGTCATAAACAAATTCTCAGCAGACATCTGTAGGCTATTTCGGCACTGTGTGATCTTTCATTTCTGACAGGAGTTTCTAACAAACCAACCTTGTTGACCCTTTACTTGTGCTGCTAAATCTAATCTGCTCAGTCTGTATACAAACTACTTCTAATGCTAGTATTAATATAAAACATTATATAGTTATCACAAAACACTTTCTTCAACTTCCTATACAGAGTCTTCATTCTCTGCTGTTTGGCAATAGAGCAAAGCAGAAAGAAGCCAAAAAGTTATGTTTGTCAGTTACAAGCAAATCCCCTTAGGGGTTAGGAAGATTTGACGCTGCGTTTTCAGCTCCTTCATCCCAACCCTTCCCCGTGGGGTGTATATGTGTGTACGGCGAGTGTAAGGGTGTCCCTGCTGTCTGGGAGAGCGATAAGTGTGTGTCCCTAAATGTGAATGTACAGAATGTCCTGAAGGTGTCTCATGGAGCAGAGTGACCTTTGTAATAGTATCTTTCCAATGCATCCTTTGGTTTTCCTTGAGTCATGAGGTTTATTGCCTTTGATACTAAATCCATTTGTCCTCAGTCACATGGAGCCTCCAGAACCAAGGGGATAGAATAAGATTTGTGTCAATGGGTGTGTGAGTTTTGCTCCTCCCGAGTGAGGGACGGTGTCGTTTAGTAGAAATTTAGAGAAAGTCTGCCAACGAGGGTGTTTTAATTGCAGCTGTAACCATAGTAGATACATTATGAGGTTTACAAAGTTGTTGAGATGCTCTTTGAACAGTGTATTTAAGACATAAAAAAGAAACATACAGACATAGCAGAATAGTAACTACCGATATCAATCCATGTAACACAATCATACCCAGATTACCAAAGGTATCAGCAAGCCATCCCCAGAGGGTTTTTCCTCCGGAGGACTGGTGTATCTTTGTAGTTGCTTTGATTATTCTGATCCATCTTCGGTCTAAAGTACCATTCTCCTGTGATGCCTAAGGCATAATCATATGCATACCGTACATTAGAGGCAACTCTAAGTTGTGAATAATCAGAAAATCCTGGAATTGGAATGGGGATCATTGGAACCCCTTTCTTAGTGTCGTGTGGAATGTGGGAACAAACCCAACATTTTGTTTTATTAAGGGCATTTGCATAGGTGCGTGTCATTTGGATACATTTGTTATCTGTCCATGATTCAACTAAGGACATACTCATAATTTTTGATTACTTCTCCTGCTGTTGTTATAAACCCTCTACGTTCCCAGGTTGCCATATAGTCGTGTACTACTCCAAATGCATAGTGACTGTCAGTGAAAATGTTAACTTTAATGTCTTTCGCTATTTTTAATGACTCAGTCAGCGCCACGAGTTCTGCCACTTGGGCTGAACAGTGTCCTGGCAGGGATCCTGTTTTTACGACGGTGCTATCATCCAATACCACCGCCCACCCAGTGTGGGGAATTCCATCTTTTATTTTCCTGGATCCATCAACATATAGTTCCAAGTCAGGGTCTGTGAGGGGGTTTTCTAGGAAGCGACTGTGGTCCTCCTGGAGAACCAGCTCAGAGCATGTATGCTCTTCTCCCTCCCCTAACATCCCATCTGCTGGGTTTACTCGTGTGTCTTTTATTATTTGTATGGATTTATCTCTGGGGAGCAAAACAGCTTCCCATCTAGCTCGCCTACTATCGGAGACTGAACGCAATTTGCCGGTGTGTAATAATTCAACTAACGTGTGTCCTGTGTGCAGAATCAACTGTGTGTTCATTACAATCGAATCGCATGCCTGCACTGCCCAAGAGGCGCAGTCTACTGCTGCCATACAGCGATGCATGCCTGCTGCTACCGTAGGTTGCTTTGTGGAGTAATAGGCGACGGGACGTGTCGGAACTGCTGTATAATAGATCCCATCTTGGGAACAGTAGAGGTGAAATGGTTTAGTATGATCTGGTAACCCGAGGGCGGGGGCATTGCTGAGAGCCTGTTTTATTACACGATAGGCTATTTCCTGTTCATGTCCCCAGTCTATGGGGTCCAAGGGAGCCGGGCTCCCTTTGATTAACGCCTGTATCGGACCTGTGGCTTGTGTGAAATTAGGGATGAAAGTGCGGCAATCATTAAGGAGCCCCATAACTTTACGCACAGCCCTAACATTATGTGGTTTTGGCATATTTAGAATGGCTTCTTGCCTATTATGCGTCATAGATTTTTGTCCTTGTGAAATGTTGTGTCCGAGATATTGAACCTTAGTTAAGCCTATTTGTGCTTTCTTAGGGCTTGCTTTAAATCCTGCCTTTTGTAAGACACCGAGGACTCATCAGGAGACGCAATCAAAAGATCATCCACGTACTGGATGATTAAACTATTCCAGGGTGTCAGATCCATTCCTTCTAAGGTCTTGGCCATTGCCTGGTGAAAGAGTGTCGGACTGTTGTGAAATCCCTGTGGCACTCTAGTCCATGTGTACTGTTTGTCACATACAGTAAACGCAAATTTATCTTGGGAATCAGAGTGGAGTGGCAGGCTCCAAAATCCATTGCTAATATCCAGGACGGTAAAAATAGAGTGTTCAGGTTTCAAATCATTTAATATAGTGTTGGGATTGGCTACAATCGGGTGTAACCGGGGTGTAACTTTATTCAATTGTGTGTAATCAATTGTGAGTCACCATGAGCCGTCTGGTTTTGCCACTGGCCAGATTGGAGAATTAGTGGTTGAATGCGTTTCGCGTATTATTCCTTCATTTTGCAATGTTTGAATAATTGTCTGAACTGCTGTAAAAGCTTCTGGTTTAATAGGATACTGTTTATGTGCTTTGTGTACTGGACCTGGGATTACTATAGGTTCAATTTGTGCCAGACCACAATCTAGTTTATGTGTTGCCCAAACATCAGGAAATTCCTGACATACGTGTCCAAGTGGTGTGTCTGGCCATATATGAGGTGTTGACGGTGTGAGTGAGATACTAGCACAATTTGTTGCGTATCTTTGTGTATTCTTTTTATTCCCGTGTGTATTGGTCCATATTATGCAATTATTATTAGCATCCACTAGTGCGCCGGCTTCTCTAAGGATATCTATACCTAATATTGTCCCCTTTTATACAGGTAACGAGCTGAGATTAGGAGCACTCCCTTTAAGAGAGTGCTCCTAATCTCAGCTCATTACCTGTATAAAAGACACCTGTCCACAGAAGCAATCAATCAATCAGATTCCAAACTCTCCACCATGGCCAAAGAGCTGTCCAAGGATGTCAGGGACAAGATTGTAGACCTACACAAGGCTGGAATGGGCTACAAGACCATCACCAAGCAGCTTGGTGAGAAGGTGACAACAGTTGGTGCGATTATTCGCAAATGGAAGAAACACAAAATAACTGTCAGTCTCCCTCGGTCTGGAGCTCCATGCAAGATGTCACCTCGTGGAGTTTCAGTGATCATGAGAACGGTGAGGAATCAGCCCAGAACTACATGGGAGGATCTTGTTAATGATCTCAAGGCAGCTTGGACCATAGTCACCAAGAAAACAATTAGTAACACTATGCAGTGAAGGACTGAAATCCTGCAGCGCCTGCAAGGTCCCCCTGCTCAAGAAAGCACATGTAGAGGCCCGTCTGAAGTTTGCCAATGAACATCTGAATGATTCAGAGGAGAACTGGGTGAAAGTGTTGTGGTCAGATGAGATCAAAATTGAGCTCTTTGGCATCAACTCAACTCGCCGTGTTTGGAGGAGGAGGAATGCTGCCTATGACCCCAAGAACACCATCCCCACCGTCAAACATGGAGGTGGAAACATTATGCTTTGGGGGTGTTTTTCTGCTAAGGGGACAGGACAACTGCACCACATCAAAGGGACGATTGACGGGGCCATGTAGCGTCAAATCTTGGGTGAGAGCCAGTCTCCAGACCTTAATCCCATAGAAAATCTGTGGAGGGAGCTGAAGGTTCGAGTTGCCAAACGTCAGCCTCGAAACCTTAATGACTTGGAGAGGATCTGCAAAGAGGAGTGGGACAAAATCCCTCCCGAGATGTGTGCAAACCTGGTGGCCAACTACAAGAAACGTCTGACCTCTGTGATTGCCAACAAGGGTTTTGCCACCAAGTACTAAGTCGAAGGGGTCAAATACTTATTTCCCTCATTAACATGCAAATCAATGTATAACTTTTTTGAAATGCATTTTTCTTGATTTTTTTGTTGTTATTCTGTCTCTCACTGTTAAAATACACCTACCATTACAATTATAGACTGATCATTTCTTTGTGAGTGGGCAAACATACTAAATCAGCAGGGGATCAAATACTTTTTTCCCTCACTGTATATATATATATGTGATTTGATGTGTATTCTTATTTGATTTCCTCCCTCCTCAGGAATCACTGATAAAACATTGTTATTTGAAGGAGAACCTGACCACTTAATTCCCTCCATATCGGAAGTCCTGCAATGATCCATGTGCTGCTTGGAGGTGCACCAGAAACGGCCAGTCTTGATATTTATGATTGTTTCACGGACATCAATATCTGGACAATCAAATTAGTAAGTATTTCAATGGTTGAAACTTGTGTTTGCTCTGTATTCTAAGTTTCTGTGCCTTAGGGAACCTTTGTGACATACTAAAAGGACATACTGGTAAGATGTTGGGCACTTTTCAAACAACAAAAATGGCATTTGGTTAGTTATAAGGGACATTTATACCAGTCTGTGCAAATATCTATGCATATTCCAATGTTTGCTGCAGGACTTACAGATTGAGTGAGGGGGTCAATATGTTTGATTCAGAACTAACCACTGCTTCTTCAATTTTGTTTTAAACATAATTTAAAAGAAAAGTGGGCTATACATTGGTCTTGATAAAAGGAGCAGTGGTCCCTGAAGCAATTATTTTAGTTTTTTGGTCACAATTCCTAAAACCCATTTTCTGTAAAATATGTTATCAACTTGCATTAATATATTATCCAAAGTACAATCATACTAATCATGAAGATGTTCGTATTATTATATTCTAAGGGTTCTAGTCTATTGTGTATTGTGTTTATTATTAGGCCCTTCTCTTATGTTTTACAGTTGTTATTATTATTCCATACAATACAGGGATTAAATTAAGTATTTTAACCACAAACTTGAAGACAAAGTCTTTGAGGAAAGCAGGGCCCTGTTCGTTCCAAGGGTCAAGTTTCTTAAGACTCAAATAGCTATTTAAATGACTTTCGTATTCAGTCGACTTAGTCAATTGTCCAGCTGGATGGCTGGGCACAGGCGGGCAGCGCAGTCTGTAAAGTTCTTTATTTAATAAAGTCCTTTAAAAGAATTCTTCGTACGGCTCAATCTCCTTCTCCCAGTTTAACCCTTCTGTTGCTGGCAAAGACTTAGTTGGTTTCTGGTTCCGGTTCTGGCAACAGAGATACAAGTTCAGCTGTGGCAGCGAGTTACTGGTTTAGGTGAGAGAGAGATAGAGATGCCGTGCGTTATCCTTTATAGGCCTGTCAGATCAATAGGTGATTGGTTCTTTAGTTTGTGAGATTGGATTTCGGTTTCAGCCCCCAGTGTCCTATTGGAGGGGGGCTTGATTTATGACTGATGTCAATCCATGCCATCTTTTGGAAATGCCGGTTGGCACGGGTTCGTAGCTCTGTGTCGGGATTTCGGCTCTCGTCCATTTCAAAGAGTTTTTATTTCCTACAGGCCCCCTTCCCCAGACATCTCACAGCAGGGATTCCAAGCTATTTGGCCCATTCTCGGTGCCATCCTCCCAAGACTGTCACTTTGATGTAAACCAGTTCACATGCTGATGAGTTAAGGAAATCTGATAAATTTGGGGGGGAGAGGTCTTCTTTAGATCAGTGCTTCAGCTCAGAGCTAAAATGCTCTTATCAGAATACACCCAACATAACGCTACACTGGTTAATTCTGTTCTGGGAAAACCACAATCCTGCAGGTTTAATAAGTCTCTCTACACATCAGTCCCTGAGTACCTTCAACCAATGGTCATTTTGACCAATTAAGCCCAAGAATTAAGTCAATTAAGTTGTCAAGGACTACCCAGTGAAGACGTGAACTCACGACTAGGTCACACTGTGAGCTCACCAGAGCAGACATTACACTGAGCTCACTGTGAGCTCACTTAGCGCTTTTCCAGCGACATGGTGCCGGTGCTGGAGCCGGAGCTGCTGCTCGGCCTGGGATCCAGCTGATCTTTTTTGAACCGGCCCGCTTTTCCACCGGTTTTGACGTCACTGGATGTGGGCGTTCCCAAGCATGGAGTAGAAGTGGAGAAACACAGCAATAGTAATCAGCACCGAGGCGACTGCGTCTTTAAACCCCATTTAACATCACAATCAAACTCATTCCGCGTCTATGGCAAATCGTAACCCTAATGTTACAAATGTTCCCTAAATATGTGTTTTGCAGAATACACAAGCAAACGTTATGGAATATCAGCATTTTATCGACACACATGATAGAACTTATTGTTCTTTAACATTGATGAGAATAATTAACATGAATAAACTTACTGCTGAAGATGTAACCCTTACCCAGTGGCTAACCCTAACTATGTTACAAATGTTCCCTAAACACTTATTTTGCAGGATCAATAAAAAATTGTTAGGATTTTTTAAACTTTTACTGACACACATAGTTAATAGCAATGTGTTATAACTTTACCGAAAATAATAATCTGTATATCTTTAATTGTTTAGACGTTATTAAGATATAATGCATCTTTCACATAGGGAACATTTGTAACATGTTAGGAAAAACAAACAAATGATTAGAAAATATTCATAATTACAGCATACAATTTGTCAGGCTTCATAAGAATGGTATTTATAACATACTCTGTAAAAATCAAGCAAATAGCACTTGTGGTTCACGAGAAAATATATATATATAATCAAAGCTATCAGACTATAGCAGCCGGTGTATGAAGACACATACGATTATACAGCATTATTTGGCAGCTTCGCAAGACCTAATTTGAAACGTTGTTGGTAAGTTAGATAATTAGTGGGGACCCTCTATTTGCAGTTCTTCCCCTCCATAATTGCTAAAATAAAGTTTTACTGACATTTTATTGACCCTACCACTGCATAGGGCACATCTGTAACATGAACGCTACTGAATGGCACATACATTGAAAACTACGGAGAACTGAGACAAATCCACTTTACACTTCATAAATAATCTTAAAACGTTTCCAACCAAGGCAACACCCACTTGAAATACGTTCATTCTCATTTTTGGTAAACAAAAAGAGAGATTGTTACATATGTTCCCTATGATGCATCTACAGAGAGAGAGAGACAGACAGACACTAACTCTCTCTCTCTCTCAGCTGGGAGTGTGTGGGAGGGGTCTGCAGTGAGCGGGAGTGCTGCTGAGAGCTCTGTCCTTTGGCTGCGTTTTTTTGTTGCTTTACTTTTTTCAGTTTGTTTATTTTGTCTTCTGTTTTCAGTGCTTTTCTTATTGTGGGGGAACAGGGGAGGGGAGGGGGGAGTACCGGTAGTTCTTCCCGGGTCGGGGGGTCGGACCCCCTGAATGCGTCTTTTGAAAAACTGACCCGACGCCATGGAGTCAAGATCGCTCCGGTGCAGTTCTGCCCCCTAGAGCAGTGTGTGTTAGCGGTTGGGGAGGTAGCAGGGTGTGAAAATATCAAGTCTGCTGCCATTGTTATCTTCTTAAAAACCACTGATCTGCTCAATCAGCTAGTGGCTAATGGCACAGTGTTAGACGACACTTTCACCCCGGTGTTGCCGCTCGCTGCTCCTGCCCGGAAGGTAACGCTGTCTAACGTCCCTCCGTTCATCCGCACCGGCTCGGGCAGCTGATGTCCGGCATTAAGAGGGTCCCGCTGGGCTGCAAAGCCCCGCAACTGAAACACGTCGTGTCCTTCCGAAGGCAGCTGTATATGATCCTCAATAACATCAATGAGGATCTTAATGTCATTTTTAAATTTAAGATCGACAATACCGACTACGTCGTGTTCGCTACTTCGGAGTCCATGAAGTGTTTCAGGTGTGGGAGCGAGGGGCATGTCGTGAGGAACTGTCCCGAGCAGGACAGGGAGCGGGAGGAGGAGCGGGGCGACGCGGGGAGGAATAGAGACACCGGCCCGCAGCCACAGATGCAGCGGGCAGACAGAGATCGAGCCCCGGCGGAGGAGACAGTCGCCGGTCGGACCGATGGTACCACTGATGCCGTGACGGGGGAAGAGCTGCCCGGAGGCGATGACGCACAGCTGGGGGACGGGGTCGAGGCAGCGGGGGATAGTGACGACCGAGACGCCGGGGGGAGATGGTGTTGAGGCGGTGCACGGGGCGCTGGTTAGTGACGAGGAACAACCTCAGCAGCCAGCAGACGGGCGGACAGACACACAGGGTGTAGCCGAGGAGGAGGCAGGGCCAGGCTCGGCGGTACAAGCCGAGGCGCCGGGTGGAAAAAACGCACTAAGAAGGTGCTGGGAGGGAGCACGGACGGTGTTGGTAAATAGTGGCAGTAAAAGAAGTGGTGGCACAGTAGTGAAGCTGGGGTAGCGAGCGGCTTGGTGGGGAAAGGTCCGGCTACACGCTGGAGCATCGCGGCTCGGAGTGACAGTGAGGGCGGCTTCACGGATTCCTCTCTCGCCTCCTCGTCCTCGGTGAGTCAGAGCTGCAGTGAAGGATATCAGGAGGTTTTTAGAGAAAACGAAGGGAAAGAGGTCTGTTGTAGTGGAGCAGTTTTTCCCAGATCGTGCACGCCTGCTGGCCTCTATTAAGTTTTTACAGAAACCCTGACCTATCAATTTGTACAACACTCACTGAAAACCATGGTTGGGGTCAATTCCTGTTTTTCAATTCCAATTCCTCCTACAAATCAATTCAAAATTGCAATTACTTTTTGCATTCACAGAATATTCTTTATTGGAATTGAATTGAAAAGGGAATTAAAAATTGAATTGGAATTGACCCCAACCCTGTTGAAAACAAAACAAAAAATACAGATCTGGTTCTTCAAATCTTCACTCTGGTTTCATTCTGTGTCGTAGTTCATTTATCTTGCTGTTAATTGCACCACCAATTACACTCTTTGGGGTACTGGGCATTTTTTTCAAGGTAGCCCCTAAAAAACATGTATCACATAGATTTAATGACTTGCACATAGATATATAAAAATCTTTTAATAAACATACCACATATCTTTGAGAAGGGTTCATTAGTTACATATTGCCACAGTAAATCAACATTTTTGTGTGTGGGTGTATTTAAACGTTTTGGTGTATGCTCTTAAACTTGTCTTACACTAGTTCATAGTAAAATCTGTACTTGGCGAAGCAGCTATGCAAAGGCAGTCTTTTCTCCATTAATACCTTGCTTAAGCATTACATTGATGTGGCACAACTGGACTGAAATGTGAAGTATTTGCTCAAAAGTCAAATTTAAATGAGACATGAAAGTTTATATTGTCAAGGATCCCATGGCACTATTCATTATTATTATGTATTAATATGTCTGAAGCATTAATCCAAGGTGATTTACAAGGTGTTGTTGAAAGAGTGACGTGGCTGAATTCTAAGTCAGGCTTCCCTCAATCAGGTCTAACAAATTTGTTATGACTCCACCTTTACTGCTGTGTAGTAATCTGCTGGTACAAAATGGCTGCACCCCAGAGGGTGGTGGGTGAAGTGAGTCTGTAGAGCACTTTGGGATCTTTCCAGCTGCTACATGTAAGGTATTATTATTTATTAATAAATTAACTCTAGTCTCTGAAACTAAAACAAAGGCCAAAGGAACATTTCAAATGCTAACCCTTTGTGTTCTATACAGTTAAAAAGGAGAGTTAGAAATTTTGTACAACAGCATTTACATACCATATATGGCTTCCACCTTTAAGCGATCCAGAGGTGTCTTTTTCTCCGAAGTTGGATCTCTCTTGCTGCCACCACCACGAAGATTGCTCTTTAATAATGTTGGAAAGTCAAAGACAGCAACCGTCAGGGTTCTTGCATATGACGTATTCGTGCTGCACCTCTCTGCAAGGATCCAGGACAGTTTGTCAATGTAAACTCCAGTGCCTGGGAATATTTCCACCTAAAAGACAATGGTAAATAAAAAACAAGTTTATCCCCAAACTATTCTTATATTATGTTAAGTGGAATACATTATCAGTAAGGCTGTGATTTTGTTACAGAAATGTGTTATTAAAGACCACAGTATGTCTCAATTCTAAGTTTATTAATTTACAGACATAATAAAGTCAGTGAATCTGTGACACCCATAATTCAATTACATTCTTATTATCAACTATAACTATGAATATAACTGATAATGTAGCATCATTAGATTGTTTACAACCAATATTTGTTTTCAATATATATATTTTTACCTTGTCTTTGTAATATTGTAGACCAAGAGTGTTATACCTGTTTTGGTGATTCTTTGTCAGATTCAGAACAATTTGCTGTGGGGCTGTCAGAACCACTTGATGGTGACACACTTTTGTCTTCATTGCTGATAAATGTGGCTTTTGTTACAATTTTTTTCAGATTGTCTAAAAGGTCTGGAATCTCTGGAGAAAAAAACCTTAGAATTAAATGATAATCATTTCTAGTAATATATTTAATACAAAGTGAAAACAAAACCATCAATGCCTGCAATTATACTTGAGAGACTTGCTCTATGTTATTGGCAAACTGACCTTTTTGTGGGTCATTAACATTAGCTACGAAAAAAATAAAAAAGATAAAATACAAGAATTACCAGGTCTAATGTAATGCATATAGTCATTAATGTAGGATTATGAAGTTATGTTGAAAAACTTTATTTAATAATCAGTATTATTAAACTATTAGACAGTGCACATTAAGAGTCTGTATTGTGGTTCTAGATTACTTCAGTATGATCAACTATAATACATTACTCTGGAATCTAAATTACTGAAGAATAACATTTATCAAGGTAAGGAATTATTTGCTATAAATAAAAAAACTTACCATCAACCATACGGTTTCGAAGACATTGGTTTTCATTTTTAAGTCTTGTGTTTTCCTTTTCGAGCTGCTTAACTTTTTGCTGTAGCTCAACTTCACTGGACTCTTTAAATGTCTGTAGAATATGACGGGATCTAATTCTTGAAGCTCCATCGGTTTTCTTTCTTATTTTGTGCTGTATTCAGAGAGGAAAAGAGTTTAAAATGAAAATATATATATATATGAATATGATTAAAAAAAAACAATCCTGCAATACATTTATTTAATATTTGCAGTAATTATCTCACCGGTAACTGTGGTTCATCAAGGTCACTATCATCTGAAATTTGAAGTTTTTTGTTTGGTTTAGGTACTCTCTTCATTTTAGGACAGGGCATTTTTGTTAGGTCATTAAGTTTTCTTCTTAGTTCGCCTTCTTTTCCTAAAATAAAAATAAAATAAATAAAACCCTGCATTATGTCCACAGATATTTGGGGATTATATTTATTTGTCATAAAAATACTGTGCTTTGACCATACAAATTAAGATGAACAGCCAACACTGAATCAAAACTGAAGTTAAATTATATCTGGTTTAATTTATTTTGTGATTTGGGGGATTTTATTGTAAAGCACAACACACAATAAATCGTTCTTACAAATGCCAGTCAAGTATGATGAGTTTTTAGCGCCCTCACCACCACCTACCATGTTATAAGAGTATGTTAGACGTACAACACATTAATAACTTAAACATTCATTTCAAATATACTGTGATTGTATATATCAAATAGCATGTAAAGACTTTAATGTTTTTTTTTTAAATAAACATTGTTACCAGTCATAATGATCTGCGCTTCATGGACAGGCCATCCACCTTTTGGAGGTTTGTTCGTGTCTCTCCACTCTGCTCTGAAGTTTCGAGTCGTCTCTTCGTCATCATCAGCAATGCTGAATAAATCAAAATTGCGAAAGCAAGCAGTGGGAATCACGCTGTAAGAGTCTTTGTCGACCCCGCTTTCCCACTTCACCAACGCGTGCATCACCGCCATACTACCTTCACCTTCTCGTCCGTTTTTTCTGCGCCTTTTTCCCCCGACAAGTCACGGCACAAAAAACAGTCCCGCTCTGCATTCTGGTACTTGGCGTTCTTAATAACACCAACAGGGTGTAATCGCATAGACCACTCGAGCATAAAGTACTACATATCCCATCTGTTACAGTTTTTTTTCATCTTCTGAAACTGCAATTTAGCACTTTCAACTGTTTCTTAGTGATTCCTAGAATTACTAACCGGTATTGTAGTCAATGTGTTTATAACCTTTTTTGTTTAACGATTTGTGTGTTATCCTATGGGATCCCATGGTCTTTGATTTGGTCACGGAAGTGATTTGTCTTTGATTTGTTGATCTAGAGTTGAATTTTAATTAGTTTTTCCCTTTTGTATAATTAGTGTAGTGCTACATTTAGTCTTTGTTTTTAAATAAATTTGACAATTTATATCTTTGGAATTGGTGTCTGCGTCCAATTATTACAGAAATTGAGTTATACAAGACTCCAGGATTCGTGATAAGGTGATACTATGAATTCACTTCTTTAATTGAAATGTATAAGTGTACCTTACGCTACATATATGTATGTATGTATGTATGTATGTCCAATTGCTTTGACAATACAAATGAATTGAATTGAGAGGGAGAGAGACAGACAGACAGACTGACAAACAGAAAAACAGACAGACACAGACACACACACACACAGAGCCAGCCAGCCAGCCAGCTCAGCGATGACATCACGAGCCTCTCTCAGCTGACTGCTATGACATCACAGAGCACGTACATTCCGTTGCTTGCCGTCTGTCAACCACTCAGTCACTGCCAGCCAGACTGGCTGGCTGGCTGGATGTGGGGGCTGCTTGCTGCTGCTGCGTACCTTAGCAAGCTTATTTGCTTGACCGGCCTTCCTACTCCTCTGCCCACATGCCCACCTATGCCTCTACTCCAAGATACTTATACAATAGAAAAACTATGGTAATAATAATATAGCCCAAGACAAAAAATATTAATCTTTCTAGACTGTATTAAAGTTCAGCACTTCGGAAAAATAGAATTATTTTGTATTTCAATAAAACAAAAATTATTACTGGTATCCACACACCCAACCAATGTAAATGTCACGGACGGTGTTAATTAGCTCCTTAATCACCATTACTTATTATATTTATATTTCACTTCACTTTATGCAATATGGCTTGTGTATTTTGTTTGGTTCTATATTGCCATTATTTTGTGTGTTGATTATCTTTCACTTTATTGTTTAATTTGTTATTCACTTAGTATTATTTTGATTGTTTGCACGCGTGCCTTATTATTTTTGTTTCTTCTTTCTTTCACAACTCACCTGGGTCCACCTGCACTCTTCACACGCGTCCCCACTTAATCACCCTGCCCTGGGAGAGGAGAGGATTATCTGCTGTAGTCCACTTTCCAATGTGGGAGGTCTCTGCGGCTCATATCTCATTCAATTATTTATTAATTTATCCTACATCAAGTTTATTTATTTTCCCACGTTTCATTCAATCACCATCAGAAGCTCTCTGTGCTAAAAGTGGCAGCACATTTGTCTCACACACATCAAACTCACCTTTTCCTGCTTCCCAAGCCTTATCAACTTACTCAGACCCTCGTCAACTTACTCAAACCCTCTTCAACTTTGGTTAACATTGCTCTGCATTCTAACAGCTATTCTTTCTCCTATTCTTAATTTCTTACAAGAAATGTATTCAGGTTTTTTTATCAATATGTTTTATTTATATTTATACAGATGTCACTCCATTATTCGTTTATTGAAGTCATATATGTACCTAACAAAATATTAGCCAATAGGCCATTGATCTCAATAATGATTCCCATAATCCTAGGACACCTTCTCTTTTACTCTTCCTTTCCATTCTTACTTTTCTCCTGTAAAGCATTTTATATTACTTGAGCTTACTTATTCTATAGTTGTAATCTTATACTTCTGCGGTATCTTACCCTTTTCCTACATCACTCATCTTAAAACCATGGTCTACTTTGACTTTCATTTCAGGTATTATATGCTAGGCACCAATAACCAAACATTTTCTGAAAGACTGTAACATGTCACCAGACTGTTTACATTCTCCTGCTTTCACAGGCTGTCAGGGCTGCACCAGGCTCTCTTCTAGCCTTTCGTTTCCTTGAATTTGACTTTTGACAGAGCTTGTCCATAACATGATGTTTAACAAACAAATTCTGGTTCTTCTTGTGGAGACACCATGACTATTTATGTATTACTATTATTATCCATCTGTTTATTCAATGTATATTTTGGATTACTTTTCTTATAATAGTCTTTCTTTCTGATTTCTGATGCTTGAGGCACTCTGTATAGAGCCAAAGATCCTCATGAATATGATAAATCTGTTGTTACATTTTTAAATATAATTCTAAAATGATTGCCAAAACATAGACATTTACCTTATATCACCTTCAAACTATACATATTCATAAACACACAAAGCACATACACATTGATATCTAAAGATAATTCAGATATCCGATCTGTGGCATGTTTTATTGACCCTGCAGTGTCTCAAACAGCCCTTATAACTTATTATTTAAGCTTATGATTATTTAGAATAAAATGTCAAATAATCCCACTCGATTATTTCATTATTTCACTATCTCAGTTTTCTTGATCCATTGTGAAAAAGTTCTGTTATTTCCTCCTCATCTGTAGAGGCTACATTAGCCCACTCCCCGGTCTGATATTCTCGTAGTAACTGTATCCAAATGTTGGGCGGACATTTAGCCTTCACGATGATGTGTACATCGTGCGGGTGAAGGAGGTGAATAACCATCTTTTCATCTAGAATATCCCAAAAAGTTGTGTTACCCTGGTTTGGTTTTAATTTTGGGAGGGACGCCCATATCATTTCTTTTTCTCCTGGGGAGAAGGGGACATGGGTTTTAGTCGTATAGACTATTGATTGACCTTCCTCTTTACTCTGTCTAGTTTTGACTTGCATGGGTGCAGCTGGGACCGTTTTCAGAGCGGTCAGATCTGGATACAATGTATTATTATAACCAAAATCAGTGATTGATTTATATTCCGGATTATATGGGGGAGGAGCGCTAGCAAAACCTCCTTTTTCATATTCCCATGCTTTGCGATCTAAATCATCCCAATCGGGCCTGTCGTCCTCGGAGTGATCTGTGTCGCGACGCGCTCCTAACACGGCAGCACATCGTGCACCTACACCTTCACCTTTTCTGACCACTTTTCTTGCCCTTCTAATTTGCCTTGTAGTTCTATTAATTCTATCGTATTTTTCACAACTTCTTCTCTCAATTCACATTACTGTTTATGATGATCTTCCATTTCTGTTATTTTCTTTTCTTGATTCTCACCAACCTGACACAATATCACAATTCCTTTCTCTGTCTTATCTGGTTGTTGTTGCTTCCACCAGTCCCGGTGCTCCTTCGGAGACCAGTCTTTCTCCCAACTTCCTTCCAACATTTTCTTCTCTACATTCTGTTTTTTTATTTCTCAAAAAACCAATAATGCTGGTGTCACTCACTGTGACGATTTATCTGAAATATTACATTATTATATATTATATTATGTATATATATTATAATAAAAACAAACACTCCAGTAAGGTACGGACACCCGTACATGACACTGGCTAAGGTAAGGGAACCCATAAACAACCATAAGCACCCCCGGACCTAGGACAGACTGTAACTTGCTAACTTGCTAACTGTTTTGTTTGCTTCACATCGTTTGCTGCTAGTTGCATGCCAAACGAGTTCGTTCTGTCCAAAATATAAGCTTTTTTCTTCTAATAAACTCAATAAAAATACAGTGCACTAGCAACTATTTCCCTTTCAAAAGTTGTAGTCCCGTTTCAGTTAAAACAAAATGTGTTCTTCAAACAAAGAAAATACTTGTGTTTCTTTTCCCTCTTTACCTGCTCTTATCACAAAGCTTCTCAACACAATCTCAGGTGCAGGTGCACTCTGCGCTATCCTTTGCCCGAGCTTTGTCCAGGAAAACTCACTGTAGCCATCTTAGTTCAACACGGGCTCTCCTTACCTGCGAGTCACACGGGTCCAGTTCACTTTGCAAGTGAACAGTCTCTTCTCAGAAACAATAAGGAAACTTGGAAAGAAACACAATCCCAGGTCGGTGTTAAAAAAAAGTTCTTTGTTTTCATATTAAAAGAAAACATTTGTATTTTCTCTGCACACTTCACAGCTCCAATTAGCACAACTAATCCCTGCCCCCCTCAGAACCGTCACTAAAGAAAGGTACTCACAGTCATTTTAAATATGACATCCTGTAGTGTTTGTTTTCAAAATATGATCTTATTATCACTTGAACCAAATAAATCCTTTGACCCACTAATACCAAATTACAGTTATGGGGGCCACAGATGTGATTTGAAAATACGATCTTCCATGTCTTTCTGTTGTGTTTTGACCTGGGGATCTGTAATTGTCCAAGTGGCTACTGCACATGTACTTATTTAATATTAAATGTGTTATTTAATTAGGCTTGGTTCTGGTGAGCATGTACAAGACGTCAGCTTTTTAAATAACTGTGTGTATTGGATCATACACATTTTAGAAATACTCTCTCAAACTTCCCGCATTGGTACCTCACCAGGGAGGTTGAAAACAGCAATAGCATTGAAAAAGTGTGATTGTAGTTCTGCTCTTCTGCAATATATTTCTACAATATCTTTAACATCTTCTTTAACATTGTTTTAAAGGCTGGGACCAATATGGTGGAATATCTCCAACACACGGACATTGAGAGACTCGACCCCTTTGTGCTGCTGCTCAGAGACCAACTCTCAGTTGTCTCTGAGTAGGCTATGGATCAACTTCCTTTCCTAATATGAAGGAGACCATGGATACAAAACCTATGAAAAACAGGTGATTATTGTTATTCTTCTCATTATAAACTACTTAATACATCTCTCCCATAAAGTACAACAGGATAGTGGTGACGTCATTCAGGATTGGATTGCCATTGGTCAAAAGCCCTCTGAGAGAAATTGTGTGGCGACACTCCACACTCTTAGAAGAAATTGTTCTGCACAGAACCATAAAGGATTCCTCGAGTAATCGCTCTGGTGGATCCCTTTATGGTTCTATGTAGAACCCCTTCAAAGGGGTTACATGAAGAACCCCCAAACATAGCGTTCTACACAGAACCATTCGTTTTAAAATGTTATATATAGAACCCATTCAAAAGGGGGACACGTGCTATACCTGAATTTGTTTTCCAAATACAATCTTTAAAAAATGTATGAGTTCATATATACAAACACACATACACAACGTAGAAATCGCACTACTAGTGAAGTAACTTCATTTACATTATATGCCACAACTCCTCAATTTGGAACGCAAAAACAAGACATCTGATGTAAAAGTGTAAACTAATTACGAACAGCACTTTTGATTTTTATCTTCAATTCAGGGGCTACTTATTCGAACAGTAAACTGTATTCTCTCTTCAGAGTGACTGGAATGTTTTTGCCTACATTCAACTTAAATATGAAAGTTTCCAAAAACGGCATAGTTTTGTTTAAGGCTATTCAATGCCAAACACAAAATTCTCTCTGCTTTCAGTGCTTGTCCTTCAGCACAATTACACAGGTTCATGATGTTCTCATTTCAATACATTGTTTTCTTATTTAAACTATTTGACTTTGAGCTTACATTGAGAATAAAATCACTTTTGCAAGTAAAACCTGGCCAAGAAAGGAAGCAGCACTACAATAAAACAATACACAGAATACAAAGCAGTTCCTTCAAAAGTGAAAGTGATAAAGAGTGATGTCTGTCAGTAAATTACGTTGAGATACATATTGGTTATTTTGAATTAGGAGTCCAACTTCAATAACTTCTATTAACAAGCCAAAATACAGATCAGAATTACGGGTAATTGAAAATAATATGTAGCGCCTAGGTAAGCTTGGATGTGTTCAGAGAAACACTAAAAACGGACCTTCCTCACACCCGTCTTGTTGAGGTGGACGTGGTCATACAGGTGATGTGGCTGGATGTCTCAGTGTGTGCCAGGTGGACGTTGGGGAGGAGGGCACATCTTCGGGATACTTCTGCGTTGATGGCCTGGATGATGTGCAGGGGCACGTCTGTGCGGGGCAGCAGTGTGGAGATGGTGATTTTGGCAGTTTGGAATTCCTCTGTGGCTTTCTTTGCCACCTGTCTCAGGGCTGAGGCCACATCGCCCCTGCGGGCACTCAGGTCGTTAGTGCCGGTGTGGATGAGGATGTGTTTGACCTGGCACAGCCTCCTCTTGGAGAGCAGCTCCAGGGCTCTCTGTGCTGTCGGGCACCAAAGCTTTTTCACTTTTCGCCCAGGGAAGAGGCGCCTCTCATCCAGGAACTTCCCATTGGAGTCGCTCAGAATGACCACCTCTGTGTTGACCTGCCACTCCGGGTTTTGCGTCGGGAGTGGTGGGGGCAGCGGGTGTGTTTTAGGGGAGTGGCGTTTCAGGGGTTTGTGTATTAGTGGCAGGTCTGGTGATAGTGGGGGTGTCAGGAGTGGTGGGGAGTGTGGGTGGATCAGTGGGTGCGTCAGTGGGTGCATCAGGGGTTGTAGGTGTTGTGGGGTCAGTGCAGTGCAGTCTCTGTGCTCCTCTCTTAGCTTCTCCAGCTGGCTCTGCAGGCTCCTCAGCTGGCTGTGCTGGGGTGTCCTGGTCAGCTCCTCCCTCGCTCTGTGCAGCTCCGTCCTCAGGGTTTGGCTCTGCTCCTCCTGGTCTCTCACTGCTGCTCTCAGCTTATGGATCTCAGCCTTGTGGTGCATCTTTAGTCCCTGAACTCCGCAAACTTCAGCTCCAGCACTGATAGGCATTCCTTTAGTGTTTTAATGTTGCTGGAGAGTTTTGGGGAGACAGGGGGGCAGTCTGTGGGAGATGGGGCACTGTTTGGCTCCGTGTGGCTGGGGGCAGACTGCAGGGTGGCCGGCTCTGGCTCGTGTTTCTCTACCTCAGTCTGCTGCTTTGAGGTGTGGAAGCCGAGAGATAATTGGTCCAGGCTGCTCTCGCTGTCCTGCACCATGATGGTCCCGTTGTGGTATACATTAAAAGTGAGCATCACACTGTCTGTGTCTTTCTCTACCAGCACTGAGATCTGCCTGCCTCTGCTAATGCCCCTCTTGTTGTTATTGGGGTATGTCTGGCACAGGGTTTTGTGAAAGGCGGTGGGGTACTGAGTGTAGAACAGTAGATTGTTCTTGACCCTGTTTTCTCCTTTACCGGTGTAGTCTAGGATGAGGGTCTCAGGAGATGCTCTCATCACAGCTTGTTTGTAGTCCTTCTTAGCCTGTGCAGAGCGAATGTCTTCAGGGTATCGGATTTCAAAAGGCAGCTCTGCAGTCAGACTGCTGTTCGATAGATTTGTATCAGTCTCAGTGGCAGTTGGGCTCTCTCCTACTGTCACTCTATTCAAATTGGAGCTCTGCATTTTCATTGGCTGAGTCAACTACTGAGAATGCTTATTTATTTTATTAATACATATTTTTTTGTTTAATTATTTGTCTCTATAGGTGAAAGGTCTTACCTCCAATTCTTGTCTTCAGCTTTTCTTTTCTGACTTTTCTTCCTGAACTGTCTCTCTGCTTTCTTCTTTTTGTGTTTCTCTTAAAATTATTATTTTTTGAATACTTTTTCTTCTGAATTTCTATTCCATGTCTTCTGTGTATGTTTATAGTGCTATATATTCATTTGTAAATGACAAATTAAATCCGCTTATGTATAAAAACAAATGTTTTTTAGGAGCTCATATTCCTCTCTCTCTCTCTCTCTCTCTCTCTCTCTCTCTCTCTCTCTCTCTCTCTCTCTCTTTCTCTCTCTCCCTCTCAATTCAATTCATTTGTATTGTCAAAGCAATTGGACATACATACATATACATACATACATACATACATACATACATACATCTACACGGAAAATAAATAATAGAATTATGAATCACAATAAGATGTAATGAAGTACAGAAAATGAAAATGTAAAAAAATGTGATCTTTAATACATACAAATAAAGAAAATAGGTTTACTATTTCCAGATTCCTTTGTTGAAATACAGTGACATGCATAACAAACAAGTATTTACATTATATTTACAGCCGGTGCTCGTGTGTCACTGTGTCCCTCAGGCTGTGGTAGGCGCTGACATATTGGGCAGCCAGGGTGGCTGTGTGTCCCTCCCCCAGGAGGACTGGCGTTTTTCTTTTTTCTCAGTTTTGTCACAGGTTGGGTGGGCATCCATTATGTTGTTACAGAATTTGTCCCTTATTTTGGGCTAAAGCTTTACGTGGAGGGGAATGTGGATCAGTTTGTACCATTTTTGGGAGAATCTGCCTTGTTGGGGCGGAGCTGTGACCAGGTGAACAGCAGATCGGGCATAGGTGGGCATTTGGGCAGAGGAGTTGGAAGGCCGGTCAAGCAAATAAGCTTGCTAAGGTACGCAGCAGCAGCAAGCATCCCCCACATCCAGCCAGCCAGCCAGTCTGGCTGGCGGTGACTGAGTGGTTGTCAGACGGCAAGCAACGGAATGTACGTGCTCTGTGATGTCATAGCAGTCAGCTGAGAGAGGCTCGTGATGTCATCGCTGAGCTGGCTGGCTGGCTGGCTCTGTGTGTGTGTGTGTATGTCTGTGTGTGTGTGTGTGTGTCTGTTTGTCTGTTTTTCAGTCTGTCTGTCTCTCTCTCTCTCTCTCTCTCTCTCTCTCTCTCTCCCTCTCAATTCAATTCATTTGTATTGTCAAAGCAATTGGACATACATACATGCATACATGCTAGAAAGTCATTACTATGTTATCTTAAAGGCTAACTAAGCAGAACATATATCATTATAGAACAGAGTCCATAGGTCTACACATGGTTTTAGGGAACAGGCACGTAGGTCATACCGTTTGACATTGTTTCCAAGGTTCTCATCGTAAATAACAAACAGAAATCAAACTAGCTTCTGGCCTGACCTTCTAGCTTGACTCTATCTTTCCGCCTTATATACTTGGTGAATAATTGAGGAAGTAGCACCAAGTGACCACATTAGGCTGCCTGAGGGTTTCTGGGGAGTGTAGTTGTCTAGGGTCGGTTTTCTACCCTAGAGTGCAGACCTTGCAGCAGACCTGGCCTGACATGTCTGCCATGTATGACCCTGCCCCTTGGTTTGTCCCACATCCTCCCCCCCAGCTGCGACCCCATAGGTCGAGCGACAGCCGCAAAAAAGCATGCACCCGGGACAGCCCATCAACATTCCCCATGGCCTTCCCTGGCCTGTGCTGCAGGGTGAAATGAAAATGTTGGAGACTCAAAAACCACCTCATCACACGGGCATTCCTGTCTTTCGAACGATGCATCCAAGTGAGGGGGGCATGGTCAGTGATCAGGGTGAAGTGCCTGCCCAACAAATAGTATCGAAGACTGTCCAAAGCCCACTTCACTGCCAAACATTCTTCTTCAACTACCAAATAATTTATTTCATTGGATTCCAACTTTCTGCTAAGGAACAACACCGGGTGTTCGTGATCACCCATTCTTTGGGACAAAACCACTCCGATCCCCACCTCAGAGGCGTCCGTCTGGACTATAAATTCTTTCTGAAAGTCAGGTACCATTAAAACGGGGTTGCGGCAGAGCGCCTCCTGTAGGCTCCGGAAAGCCCGGTTTGCTGTATCACCCCATCTAACCATATTGGGTTCTGTAGCCTTAGTCATATCAGTCAGAGGGGCCGCTAAGGTAGCATAGTTGGGAATAAACCTCCGGTAATACCCAGTTAACCCTAAAAATGCCCTAACCTGCTTTTTATTGACAGGCCTAGGCCAAGAGTTTATGGCTTCAACCTTGGATATTTGGGGTTTCACCATACCCCTCCCTACTGTATAGCCCAAGTATTTGGCCTCTTCCAACCCCAAATTGCATTTGGTTGGATTAGCCATCAGGCCTGCTGCATGTATTGAATCCAATACCGCTTGGAGCTGAGACAAATGTGATTCCCAATCTGGACTGTGAATGACCACATCATCTAAATATGCTGCCGCATACGTCCTGTGTGGTCTAAGTATGTGGTCCATCAACCTTTGAAAGGTGGCAGGAGCACCATGCAGGCCAAAGGGCATCACTGTGTAGTGAAACAGACCATCTGGGGTTGCAAAGGCTGTTTTTTCTTTGGCACCCGGGGTCAAGGGAATCTGCCAGTAGCCCTTGGCTAAGTCAATAGTTGAAATATAGCGAGCATTCCCAATATTCTCTAACAATTCATCTACTCGGGGCATTGGGTATGCATCAAACTTTGAAATTTCATTAACCTTTCTAAAATCATTACAGAATCTCCAGGAGCCATCAGGTTTGGAAACCATGACTATAGGGCTGGACCACTCACTGTGGGATTCTTCAATAACCCCTGCCTCCAGCATTTCCTTAACCTCATTTCTAATAGTGTTCCTGCGAGCTTCTGGTACCCTGTAAGGCCTCATATTTACCTTCTTTCCTGGGAGAGACACAATGTTGTGAGAGACTAAATGGGTACGCCCCGGTATGCCTGAGAAAACTTCCCTATTACGTATTATCAAGTCGTTCACCTCCTTCAACTGGTCAGGTGACAAGGCAGCTGCAATATTCACCTTCGGTGTCCCTAGTGGCTGAGGGGGGTAAGTCAACATCAACACTTCCCTGTCCTTCCAGGCTTTTATTAAGTTGACATGATATATTTGTTCTGGGGGTCGGCGGCCGGGTTGCTGAACCTTATAGTTCACTTCCCGTATTCGCTCTATAATCTCATAAGGTCCCATCCACGTAGCCAGAAATTTACATTCTACAGTGGGAACCAACACCAACACCCTATCACCAGGCTGGAACACCCTCAGTGTAGCCTGACGATTATAGGCGAATTGTTGATGTTCCTGTGCCTGCCTTAGGTGCTCTCTCACAATGGGAGTGACTGTGGCTATTCTCTCTTGCATAGCATTGATGTGCTCGACTACACTCCGGAAAGGAGTGGACTCGTGTTCCCACGTTTCACGGGCTATGTCTAATATCCCCCTGGGGTGCCTCCCATATAACAGTTCAAAAGGCGAAAAGCCCAGGGAAGCCTGTGGGACTTCCCTAATGGCAGACATCAAGTAGGGCAGCATGAATTCCCAATTTTTCCCATCCTTATCGATTACCTTTCTTAGCATGGACTTCAGGGTCCTATTAAATCTCTCAACCAACCCATCTGTTTGTGGGTGGTAGACTGATGTTCTCAACTGCTTAACCTGCAACAATTTACACAGATCGGTCATAACCTTAGACATAAAGGGTGTGCCCTGATCTGTTAATATCTCCCTCGGTATCCCCACCCTACTACACATCAACATTAGCTCTTTTGCAATACCTTTTGAAGCCATGGTCCGCAGTGGAATGGCTTCTGGGTACCTGGTGGCATAATCCAAAATAACCAGTATATACTGATGCCCTCTGGCTGATTTCGGGAGAGGTCCCACCACATCCATAGCTATCCTAGCAAAGGGGGTCTCTATGATGGGCAAAGGGACCAGTGGGCTTCTGAAGGCTGGTTTAGGAGCATGTAGTTGACATTCAGGACATGAGCTACAATGTTCTGTCACGTCTGCATGTACGCCTGGCCAGTAAAACCTCCTCAGGAGTCTATCCTTGGTTTTGTCCATCCCCAGATGTCCCCCCAGGATATGCCCATGTGCCAGATTGAGAACTGTTCGTCTGAATGGGGTGGGAACTAGCAATTGCTCCACAATGTCCACCCCTATCTTATTTACACGGTACAATAGGTCATTTTTTACCATAAAATAAGGATAAGCTGTTGGCGGGTCTGCAGTAGTCATAGGGGTCCCATTTACTACCTTCACATTTTCTTTAGCATAGTGTAGAGTGAGATCTCGCACCTGTGCGCTGCCAAAATCAGTGGGGAGTCCCTCTAACACTGACACTTCTACATTGTCAGCTTCAGGGGTCTCTATGAATGGATTCTCACCCACCCTGCTAGTGCTGGGTTCCTCACCCTCCATAGGGTCATCTACGTCACTACATTCCACCCCTATGTTTTCAGTTTAATTTTCCCCAACCAAAACCTTCACTGTCGACTCAACTGGAACCAGGTCTACTTTTAGCTCTAGTTGTGGGATCGAGGCAACTTCTGGCTTACAGTTTTCAGTGTGCATTTCCAATTTACTATGTTTTCTATCTAGTTTTCCAAAATTAGGAAAATATCGTCCCAGTATCACATCATATGGCATGTTGGGTACCACACCGACTTCGTAATCTAGTTTCCCGGCCTCTGTCTGTATGTTTACAAGGGCTGTGGGATAGGGTCGTGTGTCACCATGTGTGCATGTGATACTGAGCTCCTGATGTCTATCCAGCTTGTTGGTCGCTACTAATTTTTCTGTGACCAGTGTAACCATACTGCCAGAGTCGAGTAGAGCAGCCACTTCTTTCTCATCGACTATCACTGTACACATGTGTTTTGGATTAGGTACTCCGCCTATGAAAACATCCGTCCCAACAGGGCAGGCATAAAATACCGGTTTCTCTTTCCCCATATCACACACATTACATTGCATTGGTTCCTCTCTACCTGGGCAGTGGGCCGCAATATGTCCTACTTTGTCACAATTGTAGCAGACAATTGGTTGTGATGGTGACCCCCTATAACCCTTAGTCTCGGCTTTAGGCCCCACCTTTGCCCCCCCCAGTCTTGCTCTTTTCTTCCAATCCAGCGCGTCATGTTTCCCAGAGTACTTTGGAACCATCTTACCCGGTCCGCTGGTTCGTCATGGCCTGGGGAACGAGTTTTTAACCTCCGGTACATGCTCTGCTGCTCCGGCTGTATAGAACCGCTCTACAATGGCCACCAAGGTGTCAGCGGACAGCACCTCATTCTGGCCAACCCAGCGTCGAACGTCCTTGGGCAAACAGCGTTGGTAGTTGTCAAGGACTATGGCCTCCACCACCTCGGCTGATGAATGGACCTCTGGCTGTAGCCATTTCCTGGCCAGATGGATCAGATCAAACATCTGCGTTCGGATTGGTTGTCCTGGTTGGTAGGCCCACTGCTGAAACCGATGTGCCCTCACTGCGGTGGTCACGCCCAATCGGGTCATTATCTCCGCTTTCAATTTATCATAGTCCTGGGCGTCCTTCAGCTCCAGATCAAAGTACGCTTTCTGTGCATCCCCTGCCAGATAAGGTGCCACAAGCCCTGCCCAGGAATCTTTTGGCCATCCCTCTCTCTGCTGTCCTCTCAAAGGTCATAAGGAAGGCCTCAACATCGTCCTGTTTTGTCATTTTCTGCAGAAAGTGATTGGTGCGGGGAGTGGAATGGGTTGCAGCCCCCTGTGGCCCAATCCTGGTTGCAAGTGCTTCAACACTCTCTTTCAGCTCTTTAGTCACCTTTTCCTGCTCTTCTCTAAACATTTTATTTGTATCATGCTGGACCTGCAGTGCTTCCTGATGCATCCGCATAGCATCCTGGTGAGCCACCTGCTGCACCCTGGTCGCTTCCTGTTGGGCTATTACAGCCTGTAGTTTTTTTTTTTTTGGATAAAAAAATTCACTCAGCCAGTCTGGGTTTCATGAGGTGCTGCCCGCATTCTACACCAAATGTGACAAAACGCCTTGGCTGTACACATGTGCGGGTCTTCTCTGTGATCTTCTTAGGAGTAAAAACCAGTCATGACCCAGGGAGGAGGTTGCAAATACAGGGCTGTGCCTGTATGTTTACTTCAAACAAAACAAATCTGAAAACAAAACCTAACTCACACTGGAGTTGTAACTAATCTTACATAATCATTCTATTTTAAACAAAGTCTGGAATAAATAAGTCTTGGCTTTCTCCTTATGAGCTACCTCTGTTTTCCAGATAACTCACCCTATTGTCTCTCACTTCTCTCTCTCTCAGGCCCGCCTTATATACCTGGTGAATAATTGAGGAAGTAACACCAAGTGACCACATTAGGTGCTAGAATGGCTGCCTGAGGGTTTCTGGGGAGTGTAGTTGCCTAGGGTCGGTATTCTACCCTAGAGTACACACCTTGCAGCAGACCTGGCCTGACATATCTGCCATGTATGACCCTGCCCCTTGGTTTGTCACATTACATACATACATACATATACACGGAAAATAAATAATAGAATTATGAATCACAATAAGATGTAATGAAGTACAGAAAAAGAAAATGTAATAAAATGTGATCTTTAATACATACAAATAAAGAAAATAGGTATACCATTTCCAGATTCCTTTTTTGAAATACAATGACATGCATTACAAACGAGTATTTACATTATATTTACAGCCGGTGCTCGTGTGTCACTGTGTCCCTCAGGCTGTGGTTGGCGCTGACATATTGGGCAGAATGTGTCCCTTATTTTGGGCTAAAGCTTTCTGTGGAGGGGAACGTGGATCAGTTTGTACCATTTTTGGGAGGATCTGCCTTGTTGGGGCGGAGCTGTGATCCAGGTGAACAGCAGATCGGGCATAGGTGGGCATGTGGGCAGAGGAGTAGGAAGGCCGGTCAAGCAAATAAGCTTGCTAAGGTACACAGCAGCAGCAAGCAGCCCCCCCATCCAGCCAGCCAGCCAGTTTGGCTAGCAGTGACTGAGTGGTTGACAGACGGCAAGCAACGGAATGTTCATGCTCTGTGATGTCATAGCAGTCAGCTGAGAGAGGCTTGTGATGTCATCGCTGAGCTGGCTGGCTGGCTGGCTGGCTGGCTGTGTGTATGTCTGTGTGTGTGTGTGTGTGTGTGTGTGTGTGTGTGTGTGTGTGTGTGTTTCTGTTTGTGTTTGTCAGTCTGTCTGTCTGTCTGTCTCTCTCTCTCTCTCTCTCTCTCTCTCTCTCTCTCTCTCTCCCTCTCAATTCAATTCATTTGTATTGTCAAAGCAATTGGACATACATACATACATACATACATGCTAGAAAATCATTACTATGTTATCTTAAAGGCTAACTAAGCAGAACATATTTCATTATAGAACAGAGTTCATAGATCTTCACATGGTTTTAAGGAACAGGCACGTAGGTCATACCGTTTGACATTGTCTCCAAGGTTCTCATCGTAAATAACAAACAGAAATCAAACTACCTTATGGCCTCCTGACCTTCTAGCTTGACCTTATCTTTCTTAAGTATACAAGAGAGAAAAACAGGTTTGAGAAAATCATTTCTAACTTTCCTTCCATACAATAATACATACATACATACATACGGAAAATAAATAATAGAATTATGAATCTCAATATAATGTAATGAAGTACAGAAAAAGAAAATGTAATAAAATGTGATCTTTAATACATTCAAATAAAGAAAATAGTTTTACTATTTCCAGATTCCTTTTTGAAATACAATGACATGCATTACAAACGAGTATTTACATTATATTTACAGCCGGTGCTCGTGTGTCACTGTGTCCCTCAGGCTGTGGTAGGCGCTGACATATTGGGCAGCCAGGGTGGCTGTGTGTCCCTCCACCAGGAGGACTGAGCGTTTTTCTTTTTTCTCAGTTTTGTCACAGGTTGGGTGGGCATTCGTTATGTTGTTACAGAATGTGTCCCTTATTTTGGGCTAAAGCTTTCCGTGGAGGGGAACGTGGATCAGTTTGTACCATTTTTGGGAGGATCTGCCTTGTTGGGGCGGAGCTGTGATCCAGGTGAACAGCAGATCGGGCTTAGGTGGGCATTTGGGCATAGGAGTAGGAAGGCCGGTCAGGCAAATTAGCTTGCTAAGATACGCAGCAGCAGCAAGCAGCCCCCCCATCCAGCCAGCCAGCCAGTCTGGCTGGCAGTGACTGAGTGGTTGACAGACGGCAAGCAACGGAATGTACGTGCTCTGTGATGTCATAGCTGTCAGCTGAGAGAGGCTCGTGATGTCATGGCTGAGCTGGCTGGCTGTCTGGCTGGCTGGCTCTGTGTGTGTGTGTGTGTGTGTGTGTGTGTGTGTGCGTGTGTCTGTCTGTCTGTCAATTCATTTCAATTCAATTCAAAGGTGCTTTATTGGCATGATCTATCACAATATTGCCAAAGCAGATACAAATGTTCTATCAATCAAGACAAAACATTGCAATACAAGATTCAGTGGAACAAATATAGTACACATTGAAATAAAATTAAGTAGGATATAAACCATATTTGTTGTTTGTATCAAAATTTGTGTCATGACATCAGAAAAATCACTGTTTTTATTTTGTTTTGCAAATGGAGTGCCACAGGCTGGTGTCTACACACTGTCTCGCAGGCTGTGGCAGGTGGATACATATTGCGCTGCTAAGAAGGCAGTGCGCTCCTCCTCTCCCAGCAGGACGGGGAGTTTGCAGCAATCGGGGATCATGCTGAACTCAGGGATATGCATTTTTAATATTTTAAAGTATGTCTCCCTGATTTTTGTGTATTTAGGGCAGGACAGCAGGAAATGCGCCTGTGTTTCGACCTCCCCTAGGTCACACTGGCTGCACAGCCGCTCTTCTCTGGCAACCCAGAATTTTCTGTAGCGGCCTTTTTCAATGGCGAGGCTGTGGTCACTGAGCCTGTATTTAGTTAGATTTTGTCTCTCTTTTATATTTTGGATTTTTAAGTATTCAGCCAATGTAATGTTTCTATTCAGGGCCCGGTAGCATTCCAATTTGTTTTGTAATTCTAATTCGTGTCTCTAATCTTTTGTGTATTTGCTTTTCAGGTACATGTCAATTTTCCCAATTGTTGTTGTTTTGGTCATTGTGTGTTCGGGCTCTGTGAGCCTCAGAGCCGTGGGGGCGTTTCTGTGTACGTGTAAGATGTTTTTATTAAATTCTAGGTGGAATATTTCCATGGGGCTTTTGTCCCAATTGTTGTTATTGAGGTTCATGAGGGGACCCCACACTTCGCTCCCATATAGCAGGATTGGTTGGATGATGGAGTTTAATATTTTAATCCAAATAGTTATTGGTATTGTTGTTTTCCCAAATTGTGTCTTTATGGCATAAAATGCCCGGCGTGCCTTGTCTTTTAATGCGTTTATAGCCAGGCTGAAGCTCCCTGACGCACTGATGGTCAGGCCAAGGTAGTTGTATCTGGTGCAGTGCTCTAATCCAGTGCTGCCCAGAGTGAAGCGGTACCTGTTTCCCTGAGATGGGGCTTTTTTCTGGAAAACCATAACTCTGGTCTTGTCCAGATTGACTGCCAGGGCCCATTTCTGACAGTACTGCTCTAGCAGCGCCAGGTTCTGCTGAAGCCCCTGCTCTGTGGGCGACAGCAGCACCAGGTCGTCTGCGTAGAGCAGGAACTTGATCTCTGTGTCATGGAGAGTTAGGCTGCGGGCGTCAGACTGCTCCAACACTGTGGCCAACTCGATGATGTAGATGTTGAACAGTGTTGGACTCAGACTGCAGCCCTGTCTCACTCCCCGCCCCTGAGTGAAGAACTCTGTTCTTGAGTTGCCAATTTGAACTCCGCATTTGTTTTCAGAATACATTGATTTAATGATGTCATAAACTTTACCCCCTACACCACTCTGTAGAAGTTTATAAAATAATCCCTTGTGCCAGATTGAGTCAAATGCCTTTCTAAAGTCTACAAAACAGGCAAATATTTTTCCTTTATTGTTTTGGGTATATTTATTTATGAGGGTGTGTAGAGTGTAAATATGATCGGTTGTGCTGTGTTTTGGTAGGAAGCCAATCTGACTCTTATTCAGGACACTGTGCTTGGTAAGGAAGGCCAGTATCTGGGCGTTGATGATACTGCAGAACACCTTCCCCAGGTTACTGCTCACACAGCTGCCCCAGTAGTTATTGGGGTCTAATTTGTCTCCACTTTTAAAAATCGGGGTGATCAATCCTTGATTCCCGACCTCAGGGAAACACCCGGCTCTCAGCACCAGGTTAAAGAGTTTGAGCAGAGCCTCCTGCAGCTGCGGGCTGCTGTGCTTCAGCATCTCAGGGCTGATGCTGTCGGGGCCGCTGGCTTTCCTGGGTTTGAGGATTTTGAGTTGATGTTTTAGTTCCTGTATTGTAAATGGGTTATCTAAGGGATTTTGGTTATTCTTAATGATTTCTTCCAATTTATTTAGGTTTTTTAATATTTTAACCTGTTCTGGCTTTGGATTGTTTTCAACATTTTGGTAAAGTTTTTCAAAGTGTGTTTTCCAGATTTCTCCATTTTGAATTGGTATTTCATTTTTTGTTTTTGGGGTATTTATTCTGCCCATATAGTGGTCTTTTTTCTTACTGAGGAGTTGCTTGTAGTGCCGCAGGGCCTGGCAGTAGCTGAGGCGAGCCTCCTGGTTGTCGGGCTCTCTGTGTTTAGTGTTGGAGAGATGTCTCAGGTGTTTCCTAGAAGTTTCACACTCCTGGTCACACCACTGTTCTTTTTTTCTTTTAGACGATTTCATATTTTGGTTTTTAATTGTTTTAATGTTTGATTTTAAAGCCAGTCTCTCAAATATTTCATTCAGTGTTTTGGTGGCTGAGTTTATTCCGTTTTGGTTTATTTGATAGTGTGAGGATTGATATCTGTCTAACATGTTTTCAATCTCATCACTATTCAGGGCTCTTGTGTAGTTCTCTGTGCTGGGCTCTGACCATCTCTAACTGGGTGGCAGGGAGACCAGTTTTGTGGGAAGTTTGGCTCTGACTTGTGGCTGCGCTGATCTTTTTAGGTAAAGTGTTATTTGGCTGTGGTCTGATAGTGGAGATTGTTGTCTGACTATAAACGCATTGTTGGCTTGTGGGTCCAGGTCAGTTATGGCATAGTCCACCACACTGCTGCCCAGAGCCGAGCAGTATGTGAATCTCCCCAGAGAGTACCCCCTGGTCCTGCCATTGATGATATATAGACCCAGGCTTTTACATAGGCGCACTACCTGCTTCCTGCTCTTGTTTACCACGCTGTCGTGGCTGTGTCAGTGTGGAGGTGTGTGTGTGGCACAGCGGGGAGTCTCCGAACAGGTGTGTGTTCCCCTCTGTATTGATGTAGTCCATCTCTCTGCCAGTCCTGGCATTGAGATCGCCACACAGCAGTACAGAGCCCAGGGTCTGGAAGTGGCAGATTTCGTTTTGAAGCTCATGAAAGCCTTCCTCATTATAGTAGGGGGAGTCTGCGGGTGGCATATAAATTGCACATAGGTATATATCTGTGTTATTTTGTAGGGTGTCTTTTCTGATTTTCATCCACAGGTGTGTGTCTCCTCTCTGTACTGGGCATAGGGCTGCTCGGAGCTCCTCCCTGTACCACACGATAATCCCCCACGAGGCCCTGCCACACCTGACTTTGGGTTTTTTATAGGAGGGCACAATCAGCTCCCTGTATCCATTCTATCCATCCAGTGTATAGACATATCTGCACAGCACCAAGTCTCTACAAGAATGAAAACATCTGAACTATTTACAGTGTTGATCAGTTCAGGGCCTGTGCTCTTCATTCCAAAAGTTGAGGAGCGTAAACCCTGCATATTCCAACTGCTTATTTTAAAGGACATGTTAATATATTTTATTATACTTGTCTCTTCTACATAAGAAAGTTTAATTTGTGGTCTACAACTGATATTATATTACTATTAATAATTATATATGGATATACATAATAATCACTCAAAGATTTTATGTTTGCATCAAAATATCAGAATAATTAAATCACATTTTTTCTTACTCTCCATCTCCACAACCATATATATGTGTGTTGAGGCTCAGTTAACTCAGCAGTGTGGAACAGATGACACTGAGGAGTTGCCTTATCTGGGCCAGCTGGGCAGCATCGGGCCTCCAGGCTCTGGAAGCCGCTGCTGCGTGGCTGTGTGGCTGTGCTGGTCCCCGGCTGTCCGCTCTGCTGTGCTGGACGGGCCCTCTGGGGATGGGGGGGTGGGGAATGGGGCCGCGGGGTCTCAGGGGCTGGGGCTGGGGTGGAGCCGGTGGCTGGGGATGTGGCCGGGGGCTGGGGGGTTTGCTCCTGGTCTCGAGGTGGGGGTGTGTGGGGTTTCGGCCCAGGGTTGTGTCCTTGAGGACCTTTGAGATGATCCTCACACCCGTCTTGTTGAGGTGGACGTGGTCATACAGGTGATGTGGCTGGACGTCTCAGTGGTGTGCCAGGTGGACGTTGGGGAGGAGGGCACATCTTCGGGACACTTCTGCGTTGATGGCCTGGATGATGTGCAGGGGCACGTCTGTGCGGGGCAGCAGTGTGGAGATGGAAATTTTGGCAGTTGGGAATTCCTCTGTGGCTTTCGTTGCTACCTGTCTCAGGGCTGAGGCCACATCGCCCCTGCGGGCACTCAGGTCGTTAGTGCCGGTGTGGATGAGGATGTGTTTGACTTGGCAAAGCCTCCTCTTGGAGAGCAGCTCCAGGGCTCTCTGTGCTGTGGAGCACCAAAGCTTTTTCACTTTTCGCCCAGGGAAGAGGCGCCTCTCAACCACGAACTTCCCATTGGATTCGCTCAGAATGACCACCTCTGCGTTGACCTGCCACTCCGGGTTTGCGTCGGGAGTGGTGGGGGCAGCGGGTGTGTTTTGGGGGAGTGGCGTTTCAGGGGGTTGTGTATTAGTGGCAGGTCTGGTGATAGTGGGTGTGTCAGGAGTGGTGGGGAGTGTGGGTGGATCAGTGGGTGCGTCAGGGGTTGGAGGTGTTGTGAGGTCAGTGCAGTGCAGTCTCTGTGCTCCAGTGATGTGTAGCTCCTCTCTTAGCTCCTCCAGCTGGCTCTGCAGGCTCCTCAGCTAGCTGTGCTGGGGTGTCCAGGTCAGCTCCTCCCTCGCTCTGCGCAGCTCCGTCCTCAGGGTTTGGCTCTGCTCCTCCAGGTCTCTCACTGCTGCTCTCAGCTCATGGATCTCAGCCTTGTGCTGCATCTTTAGTCTGTGCGTCTCATCCCGGAGCTGATCACACAAGGAGGTCTGGGCCAGGGTGCTCAAGGTCTGCTCCCTGAACTCCGCAAACTCCAGCTCCAGCACTGATAGGCATTCCTTTAGTGTTTTAATGTTGCTGGAGAGTTTTGGGGAGACAGGGGGGCAGTCTGTGGGAGATGGGGCACTGTCTGGCTCCGTGTGGCTGGGGGCAGACTGCAGGGTGGCCGGCTCTGGCTCTTGTTTCTCTACCTCAGTCTGCTGCTTTGAGGTGTGGAAGCCGAGAGCTAATTGGTCCAGGCTGCTCTCGCTGCCCTGCACCATGATGGTCCCGTTGTGGTATACATTAAAAGTGAGCATCACACTGTCTGTGTCTTTCTCTACCAGCACTGAGATCTGCCTGCCTCTGCTAATGCCCCTCTTGTTGTTATTGGGGTATGTCTGGCACAGGGTTTTGTGAAAGGCGGTGTAGAACAGTAGATTGTTCTTGACCCTGTTTTCTCCTTTACCAGTGTAGTCTAGGATGAGGGTCTCAGGAGATGCTCTCATCACAGCTTGTTTGTAGTCCTTCTTAGCCTGTGCAGAGCGAATGTCTTCAGGGTATCGGATTTCAAAAGGCAGCTCTGCAGTCAGACTGCTGTTCGATAGATTTCTATCAGTCTCAGTGGCAGTTGGGCTCTCTCCTACTGTCACTCTATTCAAATCGGAGCTCTGCATTTTCATTGGCTGAGTCAACTACTGAGAATGCTTATTTATTTTATTAATACATATTTTTTTGTTTAATTATTTGTCTCTTACCTCCAATTCTTGTCTTCAGCTTTTCTTTTCTGACTTTTCTTCCTGAACTGTCTCTCTGCTTTCTTCTTTTTGTGTTTCTCTTAAAATTATTATTTTTTGAATACTTTTTCTTCTGAATTTCTATTCCATGTCTTCTGTGTATGTTTATAGTGCTATATATTCATTTGTAAATCACAAATTAAATCCGCTTATGTATAAAAACAAATGTTTTTTAGGAGCTCATATTCCTCTCTCTCTCTCTCTCTCTCTCTCTCTCTCTCTCTCTCTCTCTCTCTCTCTCTCTCTCTTTCTCTCTCTCCCTCTCAATTCAATTCATTTGTATTGTCAAAGCAATTGGACATACATACATATACATACATACATACATACATACATACATACATCTACATGGAAAATAAATAATAGAATTATGAATCACAATAAGATGTAATGAAGTACAGAAAATGAAAATGTAAAAAAATGTGATCTTTAATACATACAAATAAAGAAAATAGGTTTACTATTTCCAGATTCCTTTTTTGAAATACAATGACATGCATAACAAACAAGTATTTACATTATATTTACAGCCGGTGCTCGTGTGTCACTGTGTCCCTCAGGCTGTGGTAGGCGCTGACATATTGGGCAGCCAGGGTGGCTGTGTGTCCCTCCCCCAGGAGGACTGGCGTTTTTCTTTTTTCTCAGTTTTGTCACAGGTTGGGTGGGCATCCATTATGTTGTTACAGAATTTGTCCCTTATTTTGGGCTAAAGCTTTCCGTGGAGGGGAACGTGGATCAGTTTGTACCATTTTTGGGAGAATCTGCCTTGTTGGGGCGGAGCTGTGACCAGGTGAACAGTAGATCGGGCATAGGTGGGCATGTGGGCAGAGGAGTTGGAAGGCCGGTCAAGCAAATAAGCTTGCTAAGGTACGCAGCAGCAGCAAGCATCCCCCACATCCAGCCAGCCAGCCAGTCTGGCTGGCAGTGACTGAGTGGTTGTCAGACGGCAAGCAACGGAATGTACGTGCTCTGTGATGTCATAGCAGTCAGCTGAGAGAGGCTCGTGATGTCATCGCTGAGCTGGCTGGCTGGCTGGCTCTGTGTGTGTGTGTGTATGTCTGTGTGTGTGTGTGTGTGTCTGTTTGTCTGTTTTTCAGTCTGTCTGTCTCTCTCTCTCTCTCTCTCTCTCTCTCCCTCTCAATTCAATTCATTTGTATTGTCAAAGCAATTGGACATACATACATTCATACATACATATATATATATATATATATATATATATATATATATATACATACATACATGCATACATGCTAGAAAGTCATTACTATGTTATCTTAAAGGCTAACTAAGCAGAACATATATCATTATAGAACAGAGTCCATAGGTCTACACATGGTTTTAGGGAACAGGCACGTAGGTCATACCGTTTGACATTGTTTCCAAGGTTCTCATCGTAAATAACAAACAGAAATCAAACTAGCTTCTGGCCTGACCTTCTAGCTTGACTCTATCTTTCCGCCTTATATACTTGGTGAATAATTGAGGAAGTAGCACCAAGTGACCACATTAGGCTGCCTGAGGGTTTCTGGGGAGTGTAGTTGTCTAGGGTCGGTTTTCTTCCCTAGAGTGCAGACCTTGCAGCAGACCTGGCCTGACATGTCTGCCATGTATGACCCTGCCCCTTGGTTTGTCCCACATCCTCCCCCCCAGCTGCGACCCCATAGGTCGAGCGACAGCCGCAAAAAAGCATGCACCCGGGACAGCCCATCAACATTCCCCATGGCCTTCCCTGGCCTGTGCTGCAGGGTGAAATGAAAATGTTGGAGACTCAAAAACCACCTCATCACACGGGCATTCCTGTCTTTCGAACGATGCATCCAAGTGAGGGGGGCATGGTCAGTGATCAGGGTGAAGTGCCTGCCCAACAAATAGTATCGAAGACTGTCCAAAGCCCACTTCACTGCCAAACATTCTTCTTCAACTACCAAATAATTTATTTCATTGGATTCCAACTTTCTGCTAAGGAACAACACCGGGTGTTCGTGATCACCCATTCTTTGGGACAAAACCACTCCGATCCCCACCTCAGAGGCGTCTGTCTGGACTATAAATTCTTTCTGAAAGTCTGGTACCATTAAAACGGGGTTGCGGCAGAGCGCCTCCTGTAGGCTCCGGAAAGCCGGTTTGCTGTATCACCCCATCTAACCATATTGGGTTCTGTAGCCTTAGTCATATCAGTCAGAGGTGCCGCTAAGGTAGCATAGTTGGGAATAAACCTCGGGTAATACCCAGTTAACCCTAAAAATGCCCTAACCTGCTTTTTATTGACAGGCCTAGGCCAAGAGTTTATGGCTTCAACCTTGGATATTTGGGGTTTCACCATACCCCTCCCTACTTTATAGCCCAAGTATTTGGCCTCTTCCAACCCCAAATTGTATTTGGTTGGATTAGTCATCAGGCCTGCTGCATGTATTGAATCCAATACCGCTTGGAGCTGAGACAAATGTGATTCCCAATCTGGACTGTGAATGACCACATCATCTAAATATGCTGCCGCATACGTCCTGTGTGGTCTAAGTATGTGGTCCATCAACCTTTGAAAGGTGGCAGGAGCACCATGCAGGCCAAAGGGCATCACTGTGTAGTGAAACAGACCATCTGGGGTTGCAAAGGCTGTTTTTTCTTTGGCACCCGGGGTCAAGGGAATCTGCCAGTAGCCCTTGGCTAAGTCAATAGTTGAAATATAGCGAGCATTCCCAATATTCTCTAACAATTCATCTACTCGGGGCATTGGGTATGCATCAAACTTTGAAATTTCATTAACCTTTCTAAAATCATTACAGAATCTCCAGGAGCCATCAGGTTTGGAAACCATGACTATAGGGCTGGACCACTCACTGTGGGATTCTTCAATAACCCCTGCCTCCAGCATTTCCTTAACCTCATTTCTAATAGTGTTCCTGCGAGCTTCTGGTACCCTGTAAGGCCTCATATTTACCTTCTTTCCTGGGAGAGACACAATGTTGTGAGAGACTAAATGGGTACGCCCCGGTATGCCTGAGAAAACTTCCCTATTACGTATTATCAAGTCGTTCACCTCCTTCAACTGGTCAGGTGACAAGGCAGCTGCAATATTCACCTTCGGTGTCCCTAGTGGCTGAGGGGGGTAAGTCAACATCAACACTTCCCTGTCCTTCCAGGCTTTTATTAAGTTGACATGATATATTTGTTCTGGGGGTCGGCGGCCGGGTTGCTGAACCTTATAGTTCACTTCCCGTATTCGCTCTATAATCTCATAAGGTCCCATCCACGTAGCCAGAAATTTACATTCTACAGTGGGAACCAACACCAACACCCTATCACCAGGCTGGAACACCCTCAGTGTAGCCTGACGATTATAGGCGAATTGTTGGTGTTCCTGTGCCTGCCTTAGGTGCTCTCTCACAATGGGAGTGACTGTGGCTATTCTCTCTTGCATAGCATTGATGTGCTCGACTACACTCCGGAAAGGAGTGGACTCGTGTTCCCACGTTTCACGGGCTATGTCTAATATCCCCCTGGGGTGCCTCCCATATAACAGTTCAAAAGGCGAAAAGCCCAGGGAAGCCTGTGGGACTTCCCTAATGGCAGACATCAAGTAGGGCAGCATGAATTCCCAATTTTTCCCATCCTTATCGATTACCTTTCTTAGCATGGACTTCAGGGTCCTATTAAATCTCTCAACCAACCCATCTGTTTGTGGGTGGTAGACTGATGTTCTCAACTGCTTAACCTGCAACAATTTACACAGATCGGTCATAACCTTAGACATAAAGGGTGTGCCCTGATCTGTTAATATCTCCCTCGGTATCCCCACCCTACTACACATCAACATTAGCTCTTTTGCAATACCTTTTGAAGCCATGGTCCGCAGTGGAATGGCTTCTGGGTACCTGGTGGCATAATCCAAAATAACCAGTATATACTGATGCCCTCTGGCTGATTTCGGGAGAGGTCCCACCACATCCATAGCTATCCTAGCAAAGGGGGTCTCTATGATGGGCAAAGGGACCAGTGGGCTTCTGAAGGCTGGTTTAGGAGCATGTAGTTGACATTCAGGACATGAGCTACAATGTTCTGTCACGTCTGCATGTACGCCTGGCCAGTAAAACCTCCTCAGGAGTCTATCCTTGGTTTTGTCCATCCCCAGATGTCCCCCCAGGATATGCCCATGTGCCAGATTGAGAACTGTTCGTCTGAATGGGGTGGGAACTAGCAATTGCTCCACAATGTCCACCCCTATCTTATTTACACGGTACAATAGGTCATTTTTTACCATAAAATAAGGATAAGCTGTTGGCGGGTCTGCAGTAGTCATAGGGGTCCCATTTACTACCTTCACATTTTCTTTAGCATAGTGTAGAGTGAGATCTCGCACCTGTGCGCTGCCAAAATCAGTGGGGAGTCCCTCTAACACTGACACTTCTACATTGTCAGCTTCAGGGGTCTCTATGAATGGATTCTCACCCACCCTGCTAGTGCTGGGTTCCTCACCCTCCATAGGGTCATCTACGTCACTACATTCCACCCCTATGTTTTCAGTTTAATTTTCCCCAACCAAAACCTTCACTGTCGACTCAACTGGAACCAGGTCTACTTTTAGCTCTAGTTGTGGGATCGAGGCAACTTCTGGCTTACAGTTTTCAGTGTGCATTTCCAATTTACTATGTTTTCTATCTAGTTTTCCAAAATTAGGAAAATATCGTCCCAGTATCACATCATATGGCATGTTGGGTACCACACCGACTTCGTAATCTAGTTTCCCGGCCTCTGTCTGTATGTTTACAAGGGCTGTGGGATAGGGTCGTGTGTCACCATGTGTGCATGTGATACTGAGCTCCTGATGTCTATCCAGCTTGTTGGTCGCTACTAATTTTTCTGTGACCAGTGTAACCATACTGCCAGAGTCGAGTAGAGCAGCCACTTCTTTCTCATCGACTATCACTGTACACATGTGTTTTGGATTAGGTACTCCGCCTATGAAAACATCCGTCCCAACAGGGCAGGCATAAAATACCGGTTTCTCTTTCCCCATATCACACACATTACATTGCATTGGTTCCTCTCTACCTGGGCAGTGGGCCGCAATATGTCCTACTTTGTCACAATTGTAGCAGACAATTGGTTGTGATGGTGACTCCCTATAACCCTTAGTCTCGGCTTTAGGCCCCACCTTTGCCCCCCCCAGTCTTGCTCTTTTCTTCCAACCCAGCGCGTCATGTTTCCCAGAGTACTTTGGAACCATCTTACCCGGTCCGCTGGTTCGTCATGGCCTGGGGAACGAGTTTTTAACCTCCGGTACATGCTCTGCTGCTCCGGCTGTATAGAACCGCTCTACAATGGCCACCAAGGTGTCAGCGGACAGCACCTCATTCTGGCCAACCCAGCGTCGAACGTCCTTGGGCAAACAGCGTTGGTAGTTGTCAAGGACTATGGCCTCCACCACCTCGGCTGATGAATGGACCTCTGGCTGTAGCCATTTCCTGGCCAGATGGATCAGATCAAACATCTGCGTTCGGATTGGTTGTCCTGGTTGGTAGGCCCACTGCTGAAACCGATGTGCCCTCACTGCGGTGGTCACGCCCAATCGGGTCATTATCTCCGCTTTCAATTTATCATAGTCCTGGGCGTCCTTCAGCTCCAGATCAAAGTACGCTTTCTGTGCATCCCCTGCCAGATAAGGTGCCACAAGCCCTGCCCAGGAATCTTTTGGCCATCCCTCTCTCTGCTGTCCTCTCAAAGGTCATAAGGAAGGCCTCAACATCGTCCTGTTTTGTCATTTTCTGCAGAAAGTGATTGGTGCGGGGAGTGGAATGGGTTGCAGCCCCCTGTGGCCCAATCCTGGTTGCAAGTGCTTCAACACTCTCTTTCAGCTCTTTAGTCACCTTTTCCTGCTCTTCTCTAAACATTTTATTTGTATCATGCTGGACCTGCAGTGCTTCCTGATGCATCCGCATAGCATCCTGGTGAGCCACCTGCTGCACCCTGGTCGCTTCCTGTTGGGCTATTACAGCCTGTAGTTTTTTTTTTTTTGGATAAAAAAATTCACTCAGCCAGTCTGGGTTTCATGAGGTGCTGCCCGCATTCTACACCAAATGTGACAAAACGCCTTGGCTGTACACATGTGCGGGTCTTCTCTGTGATCTTCTTAGGAGTAAAAACCAGTCATGACCCAGGGAGGAGGTTGCAAATACAGGGCTGTGCCTGTATGTTTACTTCAAACAAAACAAATCTGAAAACAAAACCTAACTCACACTGGAGTTGTAACTAATCTTACATAATCATTCTATTTTAAACAAAGTCTGGAATAAATAAGTCTTGGCTTTCTCCTTATGAGCTACCTCTGTTTTCCAGATAACTCACCCTATTGTCTCTCACTTCTCTCTCTCTCAGGCCCGCCTTATATACCTGGTGAATAATTGAGGAAGTAACACCAAGTGACCACATTAGGTGCTAGAATGGCTGCCTGAGGGTTTCTGGGGAGTGTAGTTGCCTAGGGTCGGTATTCTACCCTAGAGTACACACCTTGCAGCAGACCTGGCCTGACATATCTGCCATGTATGACCCTGCCCCTTGGTTTGTCACATTACATACATACATACATATACACGGAAAATAAATAATAGAATTATGAATCACAATAAGATGTAATGAAGTACAGAAAAAGAAAATGTAATAAAATGTGATCTTTAATACATACAAATAAAGAAAATAGGTATACCATTTCCAGATTCCTTTTTTGAAATACAATGACATGCATTACAAACGAGTATTTACATTATATTTACAGCCGGTGCTCGTGTGTCACTGTGTCCCTCAGGCTGTGGTTGGCGCTGACATATTGGGCAGAATGTGTCCCTTATTTTGGGCTAAAGCTTTCTGTGGAGGGGAACGTGGATCAGTTTGTACCATTTTTGGGAGGATCTGCCTTGTTGGGGCGGAGCTGTGATCCAGGTGAACAGCAGATCGGGCATAGGTGGGCATGTGGGCAGAGGAGTAGGAAGGCCGGTCAAGCAAATAAGCTTGCTAAGGTACACAGCAGCAGCAAGCAGCCCCCCCATCCAGCCAGCCAGCCAGTTTGGCTAGCAGTGACTGAGTGGTTGACAGACGGCAAGCAACGGAATGTTCATGCTCTGTGATGTCATAGCAGTCAGCTGAGAGAGGCTTGTGATGTCATCGCTGAGCTGGCTGGCTGGCTGGCTGGCTGGCTGTGTGTATGTCTGTGTGTGTGTGTGTGTGTGTGTGTGTGTGTGTGTGTGTGTGTGTGTTTCTGTTTGTGTTTGTCAGTCTGTCTGTCTGTCTGTCTCTCTCTCTCTCTCTCTCTCTCTCTCTCTCTCTCTCTCTCCCTCTCAATTCAATTCATTTGTATTGTCAAAGCAATTGGACATACATACATACATACATACATGCTAGAAAATCATTACTATGTTATCTTAAAGGCTAACTAAGCAGAACATATTTCATTATAGAACAGAGTTCATAGATCTTCACATGGTTTTAAGGAACAGGCACGTAGGTCATACCGTTTGACATTGTCTCCAAGGTTCTCATCGTAAATAACAAACAGAAATCAAACTACCTTATGGCCTCCTGACCTTCTAGCTTGACCTTATCTTTCTTAAGTATACAAGAGAGAAAAACAGGTTTGAGAAAATCATTTCTAACTTTCCTTCCATACAATAATACATACATACATACATACGGAAAATAAATAATAGAATTATGAATCTCAATATAATGTAATGAAGTACAGAAAAAGAAAATGTAATAAAATGTGATCTTTAATACATTCAAATAAAGAAAATAGTTTTACTATTTCCAGATTCCTTTTTGAAATACAATGACATGCATTACAAACGAGTATTTACATTATATTTACAGCCGGTGCTCGTGTGTCACTGTGTCCCTCAGGCTGTGGTAGGCGCTGACATATTGGGCAGCCAGGGTGGCTGTGTGTCCCTCCACCAGGAGGACTGAGCGTTTTTCTTTTTTCTCAGTTTTGTCACAGGTTGGGTGGGCATTCGTTATGTTGTTACAGAATGTGTCCCTTATTTTGGGCTAAAGCTTTCCGTGGAGGGGAACGTGGATCAGTTTGTACCATTTTTGGGAGGATCTGCCTTGTTGGGGCGGAGCTGTGATCCAGGTGAACAGCAGATCGGGCTTAGGTGGGCATTTGGGCATAGGAGTAGGAAGGCCGGTCAGGCAAATTAGCTTGCTAAGATACGCAGCAGCAGCAAGCAGCCCCCCCATCCAGCCAGCCAGCCAGTCTGGCTGGCAGTGACTGAGTGGTTGACAGACGGCAAGCAACGGAATGTACGTGCTCTGTGATGTCATAGCTGTCAGCTGAGAGAGGCTCGTGATGTCATGGCTGAGCTGGCTGGCTGTCTGGCTGGCTGGCTCTGTGTGTGTGTGTGTGTGTGTGTGTGTGTGTGTGCGTGTGTCTGTCTGTCTGTCAATTCATTTCAATTCAATTCAAAGGTGCTTTATTGGCATGATCTATCACAATATTGCCAAAGCAGATACAAATGTTCTATCAATCAAGACAAAACATTGCAATACAAGATTCAGTGGAACAAATATAGTACACATTGAAATAAAATTAAGTAGGATATAAACCATATTTGTTGTTTGTATCAAAATTTGTGTCATGACATCAGAAAAATCACTGTTTTTATTTTGTTTTGCAAATGGAGTGCCACAGGCTGGTGTCTACACACTGTCTCGCAGGCTGTGGCAGGTGGATACATATTGCGCTGCTAAGAAGGCAGTGCGCTCCTCCTCTCCCAGCAGGACGGGGAGTTTGCAGCAATCGGGGATCATGCTGAACTCAGGGATATGCATTTTTAATATTTTAAAGTATGTCTCCCTGATTTTTGTGTATTTAGGGCAGGACAGCAGGAAATGCGCCTGTGTTTCGACCTCCCCTAGGTCACACTGGCTGCACAGCCGCTCTTCTCTGGCAACCCAGAATTTTCTGTAGCGGCCTTTTTCAATGGCGAGGCTGTGGTCACTGAGCCTGTATTTAGTTAGATTTTGTCTCTCTTTTATATTTTGGATTTTTAAGTATTCAGCCAATGTAATGTTTCTATTCAGGGCCCGGTAGCATTCCAATTTGTTTTGTAATTCTAATTCGTGTCTCTAATCTTTTGTGTATTTGCTTTTCAGGTACATGTCAATTTTCCCAATTGTTGTTGTTTTGGTCATTGTGTGTTCGGGCTCTGTGAGCCTCAGAGCCGTGGGGGCGTTTCTGTGTACGTGTAAGATGTTTTTATTAAATTCTAGGTGGAATATTTCCATGGGGCTTTTGTCCCAATTGTTGTTATTGAGGTTCATGAGGGGACCCCACACTTCGCTCCCATATAGCAGGATTGGTTGGATGATGGAGTTTAATATTTTAATCCAAATAGTTATTGGTATTGTTGTTTTCCCAAATTGTGTCTTTATGGCATAAAATGCCCGGCGTGCCTTGTCTTTTAATGCGTTTATAGCCAGGCTGAAGCTCCCTGACGCACTGATGGTCAGGCCAAGGTAGTTGTATCTGGTGCAGTGCTCTAATCCAGTGCTGCCCAGAGTGAAGCGGTACCTGTTTCCCTGAGATGGGGCTTTTTTCTGGAAAACCATAACTCTGGTCTTGTCCAGATTGACTGCCAGGGCCCATTTCTGACAGTACTGCTCTAGCAGCGCCAGGTTCTGCTGAAGCCCCTGCTCTGTGGGCGACAGCAGCACCAGGTCGTCTGCGTAGAGCAGGAACTTGATCTCTGTGTCATGGAGAGTTAGGCTGCGGGCGTCAGACTGCTCCAACACTGTGGCCAACTCGATGATGTAGATGTTGAACAGTGTTGGACTCAGACTGCAGCCCTGTCTCACTCCCCGCCCCTGAGTGAAGAACTCTGTTCTTGAGTTGCCAATTTGAACTCCGCATTTGTTTTCAGAATACATTGATTTAATGATGTCATAAACTTTACCCCCTACACCACTCTGTAGAAGTTTATAAAATAATCCCTTGTGCCAGATTGAGTCAAATGCCTTTCTAAAGTCTACAAAACAGGCAAATATTTTTCCTTTATTGTTTTGGGTATATTTATTTATGAGGGTGTGTAGAGTGTAAATATGATCGGTTGTGCTGTGTTTTGGTAGGAAGCCAATCTGACTCTTATTCAGGACACTGTGCTTGGTAAGGAAGGCCAGTATCTGGGCGTTGATGATACTGCAGAACACCTTCCCCAGGTTACTGCTCACACAGCTGCCCCAGTAGTTATTGGGGTCTAATTTGTCTCCACTTTTAAAAATCGGGGTGATCAATCCTTGATTCCCGACCTCAGGGAAACACCCGGCTCTCAGCACCAGGTTAAAGAGTTTGAGCAGAGCCTCCTGCAGCTGCGGGCTGCTGTGCTTCAGCATCTCAGGGCTGATGCTGTCGGGGCCGCTGGCTTTCCTGGGTTTGAGGATTTTGAGTTGATGTTTTAGTTCCTGTATTGTAAATGGGTTATCTAAGGGATTTTGGTTATTCTTAATGATTTCTTCCAATTTATTTAGGTTTTTTAATATTTTAACCTGTTCTGGCTTTGGATTGTTTTCAACATTTTGGTAAAGTTTTTCAAAGTGTGTTTTCCAGATTTCTCCATTTTGAATTGGTATTTCATTTTTTGTTTTTGGGGTATTTATTCTGCCCATATAGTGGTCTTTTTTCTTACTGAGGAGTTGCTTGTAGTGCCGCAGGGCCTGGCAGTAGCTGAGGCGAGCCTCCTGGTTGTCGGGCTCTCTGTGTTTAGTGTTGGAGAGATGTCTCAGGTGTTTCCTAGAAGTTTCACACTCCTGGTCACACCACTGTTCTTTTTTTCTTTTAGACGATTTCATATTTTGGTTTTTAATTGTTTTAATGTTTGATTTTAAAGCCAGTCTCTCAAATATTTCATTCAGTGTTTTGGTGGCTGAGTTTATTCCGTTTTGGTTTATTTGATAGTGTGAGGATTGATATCTGTCTAACATGTTTTCAATCTCATCACTATTCAGGGCTCTTGTGTAGTTCTCTGTGCTGGGCTCTGACCATCTCTAACTGGGTGGCAGGGAGACCAGTTTTGTGGGAAGTTTGGCTCTGACTTGTGGCTGCGCTGATCTTTTTAGGTAAAGTGTTATTTGGCTGTGGTCTGATAGTGGAGATTGTTGTCTGACTATAAACGCATTGTTGGCTTGTGGGTCCAGGTCAGTTATGGCATAGTCCACCACACTGCTGCCCAGAGCCGAGCAGTATGTGAATCTCCCCAGAGAGTACCCCCTGGTCCTGCCATTGATGATATATAGACCCAGGCTTTTACATAGGCGCACTACCTGCTTCCTGCTCTTGTTTACCACGCTGTCGTGGCTGTGTCAGTGTGGAGGTGTGTGTGTGGCACAGCGGGGAGTCTCCGAACAGGTGTGTGTTCCCCTCTGTATTGATGTAGTCCATCTCTCTGCCAGTCCTGGCATTGAGATCGCCACACAGCAGTACAGAGCCCAGGGTCTGGAAGTGGCAGATTTCGTTTTGAAGCTCATGAAAGCCTTCCTCATTATAGTAGGGGGAGTCTGCGGGTGGCATATAAATTGCACATAGGTATATATCTGTGTTATTTTGTAGGGTGTCTTTTCTGATTTTCATCCACAGGTGTGTGTCTCCTCTCTGTACTGGGCATAGGGCTGCTCGGAGCTCCTCCCTGTACCACACGATAATCCCCCACGAGGCCCTGCCACACCTGACTTTGGGTTTTTTATAGGAGGGCACAATCAGCTCCCTGTATCCATTCTATCCATCCAGTGTATAGACATATCTGCACAGCACCAAGTCTCTACAAGAATGAAAACATCTGAACTATTTACAGTGTTGATCAGTTCAGGGCCTGTGCTCTTCATTCCAAAAGTTGAGGAGCGTAAACCCTGCATATTCCAACTGCTTATTTTAAAGGACATGTTAATATATTTTATTATACTTGTCTCTTCTACATAAGAAAGTTTAATTTGTGGTCTACAACTGATATTATATTACTATTAATAATTATATATGGATATACATAATAATCACTCAAAGATTTTATGTTTGCATCAAAATATCAGAATAATTAAATCACATTTTTTCTTACTCTCCATCTCCACAACCATATATATGTGTGTTGAGGCTCAGTTAACTCAGCAGTGTGGAACAGATGACACTGAGGAGTTGCCTTATCTGGGCCAGCTGGGCAGCATCGGGCCTCCAGGCTCTGGAAGCCGCTGCTGCGTGGCTGTGTGGCTGTGCTGGTCCCCGGCTGTCCGCTCTGCTGTGCTGGACGGGCCCTCTGGGGATGGGGGGGTGGGGAATGGGGCCGCGGGGTCTCAGGGGCTGGGGCTGGGGTGGAGCCGGTGGCTGGGGATGTGGCCGGGGGCTGGGGGGTTTGCTCCTGGTCTCGAGGTGGGGGTGTGTGGGGTTTCGGCCCAGGGTTGTGTCCTTGAGGACCTTTGAGATGATCCTCACACCCGTCTTGTTGAGGTGGACGTGGTCATACAGGTGATGTGGCTGGACGTCTCAGTGGTGTGCCAGGTGGACGTTGGGGAGGAGGGCACATCTTCGGGACACTTCTGCGTTGATGGCCTGGATGATGTGCAGGGGCACGTCTGTGCGGGGCAGCAGTGTGGAGATGGAAATTTTGGCAGTTGGGAATTCCTCTGTGGCTTTCGTTGCTACCTGTCTCAGGGCTGAGGCCACATCGCCCCTGCGGGCACTCAGGTCGTTAGTGCCGGTGTGGATGAGGATGTGTTTGACTTGGCAAAGCCTCCTCTTGGAGAGCAGCTCCAGGGCTCTCTGTGCTGTGGAGCACCAAAGCTTTTTCACTTTTCGCCCAGGGAAGAGGCGCCTCTCAACCACGAACTTCCCATTGGATTCGCTCAGAATGACCACCTCTGCGTTGACCTGCCACTCCGGGTTTGCGTCGGGAGTGGTGGGGGCAGCGGGTGTGTTTTGGGGGAGTGGCGTTTCAGGGGGTTGTGTATTAGTGGCAGGTCTGGTGATAGTGGGTGTGTCAGGAGTGGTGGGGAGTGTGGGTGGATCAGTGGGTGCGTCAGGGGTTGGAGGTGTTGTGAGGTCAGTGCAGTGCAGTCTCTGTGCTCCAGTGATGTGTAGCTCCTCTCTTAGCTCCTCCAGCTGGCTCTGCAGGCTCCTCAGCTAGCTGTGCTGGGGTGTCCAGGTCAGCTCCTCCCTCGCTCTGCGCAGCTCCGTCCTCAGGGTTTGGCTCTGCTCCTCCAGGTCTCTCACTGCTGCTCTCAGCTCATGGATCTCAGCCTTGTGCTGCATCTTTAGTCTGTGCGTCTCATCCCGGAGCTGATCACACAAGGAGGTCTGGGCCAGGGTGCTCAAGGTCTGCTCCCTGAACTCCGCAAACTCCAGCTCCAGCACTGATAGGCATTCCTTTAGTGTTTTAATGTTGCTGGAGAGTTTTGGGGAGACAGGGGGGCAGTCTGTGGGAGATGGGGCACTGTCTGGCTCCGTGTGGCTGGGGGCAGACTGCAGGGTGGCCGGCTCTGGCTCTTGTTTCTCTACCTCAGTCTGCTGCTTTGAGGTGTGGAAGCCGAGAGCTAATTGGTCCAGGCTGCTCTCGCTGCCCTGCACCATGATGGTCCCGTTGTGGTATACATTAAAAGTGAGCATCACACTGTCTGTGTCTTTCTCTACCAGCACTGAGATCTGCCTGCCTCTGCTAATGCCCCTCTTGTTGTTATTGGGGTATGTCTGGCACAGGGTTTTGTGAAAGGCGGTGTAGAACAGTAGATTGTTCTTGACCCTGTTTTCTCCTTTACCAGTGTAGTCTAGGATGAGGGTCTCAGGAGATGCTCTCATCACAGCTTGTTTGTAGTCCTTCTTAGCCTGTGCAGAGCGAATGTCTTCAGGGTATCGGATTTCAAAAGGCAGCTCTGCAGTCAGACTGCTGTTCGATAGATTTCTATCAGTCTCAGTGGCAGTTGGGCTCTCTCCTACTGTCACTCTATTCAAATCGGAGCTCTGCATTTTCATTGGCTGAGTCAACTACTGAGAATGCTTATTTATTTTATTAATACATATTTTTTTGTTTAATTATTTGTCTCTTACCTCCAATTCTTGTCTTCAGCTTTTCTTTTCTGACTTTTCTTCCTGAACTGTCTCTCTGCTTTCTTCTTTTTGTGTTTCTCTTAAAATTATTATTTTTTGAATACTTTTTCTTCTGAATTTCTATTCCATGTCTTCTGTGTATGTTTATAGTGCTATATATTCATTTGTAAATCACAAATTAAATCCGCTTATGTATAAAAACAAATGTTTTTTAGGAGCTCATATTCCTCTCTCTCTCTCTCTCTCTCTCTCTCTCTCTCTCTCTCTCTCTCTCTCTCTCTCTCTCTTTCTCTCTCTCCCTCTCAATTCAATTCATTTGTATTGTCAAAGCAATTGGACATACATACATATACATACATACATACATACATACATACATACATCTACATGGAAAATAAATAATAGAATTATGAATCACAATAAGATGTAATGAAGTACAGAAAATGAAAATGTAAAAAAATGTGATCTTTAATACATACAAATAAAGAAAATAGGTTTACTATTTCCAGATTCCTTTTTTGAAATACAATGACATGCATAACAAACAAGTATTTACATTATATTTACAGCCGGTGCTCGTGTGTCACTGTGTCCCTCAGGCTGTGGTAGGCGCTGACATATTGGGCAGCCAGGGTGGCTGTGTGTCCCTCCCCCAGGAGGACTGGCGTTTTTCTTTTTTCTCAGTTTTGTCACAGGTTGGGTGGGCATCCATTATGTTGTTACAGAATTTGTCCCTTATTTTGGGCTAAAGCTTTCCGTGGAGGGGAACGTGGATCAGTTTGTACCATTTTTGGGAGAATCTGCCTTGTTGGGGCGGAGCTGTGACCAGGTGAACAGCAGATCGGGCATAGGTGGGCATGTGGGCAGAGGAGTTGGAAGGCCGGTCAAGCAAATAAGCTTGCTAAGGTACGCAGCAGCAGCAAGCATCCCCCACATCCAGCCAGCCAGCCAGTCTGGCTGGCAGTGACTGAGTGGTTGTCAGACGGCAAGCAACGGAATGTACGTGCTCTGTGATGTCATAGCAGTCAGCTGAGAGAGGCTCGTGATGTCATCGCTGAGCTGGCTGGCTGGCTGGCTCTGTGTGTGTGTGTGTATGTCTGTGTGTGTGTGTGTGTGTCTGTTTGTCTGTTTTTCAGTCTGTCTGTCTCTCTCTCTCTCTCTCTCTCTCTCTCCCTCTCAATTCAATTCATTTGTATTGTCAAAGCAATTGGACATACATACATTCATACATACATATATATATATATATATATATATATATATATATATATACATACATACATGCATACATGCTAGAAAGTCATTACTATGTTATCTTAAAGGCTAACTAAGCAGAACATATATCATTATAGAACAGAGTCCATAGGTCTACACATGGTTTTAGGGAACAGGCACGTAGGTCATACCGTTTGACATTGTTTCCAAGGTTCTCATCGTAAATAACAAACAGAAATCAAACTAGCTTCTGGCCTGACCTTCTAGCTTGACTCTATCTTTCCGCCTTATATACTTGGTGAATAATTGAGGAAGTAGCACCAAGTGACCACATTAGGCTGCCTGAGGGTTTCTGGGGAGTGTAGTTGTCTAGGGTCGGTTTTCTTCCCTAGAGTGCAGACCTTGCAGCAGACCTGGCCTGACATGTCTGCCATGTATGACCCTGCCCCTTGGTTTGTCCCACATCCTCCCCCCCAGCTGCGACCCCATAGGTCGAGCGACAGCCGCAAAAAAGCATGCACCCGGGACAGCCCATCAACATTCCCCATGGCCTTCCCTGGCCTGTGCTGCAGGGTGAAATGAAAATGTTGGAGACTCAAAAACCACCTCATCACACGGGCATTCCTGTCTTTCGAACGATGCATCCAAGTGAGGGGGGCATGGTCAGTGATCAGGGTGAAGTGCCTGCCCAACAAATAGTATCGAAGACTGTCCAAAGCCCACTTCACTGCCAAACATTCTTCTTCAACTACCAAATAATTTATTTCATTGGATTCCAACTTTCTGCTAAGGAACAACACCGGGTGTTCGTGATCACCCATTCTTTGGGACAAAACCACTCCGATCCCCACCTCAGAGGCGTCTGTCTGGACTATAAATTCTTTCTGAAAGTCTGGTACCATTAAAACGGGGTTGCGGCAGAGCGCCTCCTGTAGGCTCCGGAAAGCCGGTTTGCTGTATCACCCCATCTAACCATATTGGGTTCTGTAGCCTTAGTCATATCAGTCAGAGGTGCCGCTAAGGTAGCATAGTTGGGAATAAACCTCGGGTAATACCCAGTTAACCCTAAAAATGCCCTAACCTGCTTTTTATTGACAGGCCTAGGCCAAGAGTTTATGGCTTCAACCTTGGATATTTGGGGTTTCACCATACCCCTCCCTACTTTATAGCCCAAGTATTTGGCCTCTTCCAACCCCAAATTGTATTTGGTTGGATTAGTCATCAGGCCTGCTGCATGTATTGAATCCAATACCGCTTGGAGCTGAGACAAATGTGATTCCCAATCTGGACTGTGAATGACCACATCATCTAAATATGCTGCCGCATACGTCCTGTGTGGTCTAAGTATGTGGTCCATCAACCTTTGAAAGGTGGCAGGAGCACCATGCAGGCCAAAGGGCATCACTGTGTAGTGAAACAGACCATCTGGGGTTGCAAAGGCTGTTTTTTCTTTGGCACCCGGGGTCAAGGGAATCTGCCAGTAGCCCTTGGCTAAGTCAATAGTTGAAATATAGCGAGCATTCCCAATATTCTCTAACAATTCATCTACTCGGGGCATTGGGTATGCATCAAACTTTGAAATTTCATTAACCTTTCTAAAATCATTACAGAATCTCCAGGAGCCATCAGGTTTGGAAACCATGACTATAGGGCTGGACCACTCACTGTGGGATTCTTCAATAACCCCTGCCTCCAGCATTTCCTTAACCTCATTTCTAATAGTGTTCCTGCGAGCTTCTGGTACCCTGTAAGGCCTCATATTTACCTTCTTTCCTGGGAGAGACACAATGTTGTGAGAGACTAAATGGGTACGCCCCGGTATGCCTGAGAAAACTTCCCTATTACGTATTATCAAGTCGTTCACCTCCTTCAACTGGTCAGGTGACAAGGCAGCTGCAATATTCACCTTCGGTGTCCCTAGTGGCTGAGGGGGGTAAGTCAACATCAACACTTCCCTGTCCTTCCAGGCTTTTATTAAGTTGACATGATATATTTGTTCTGGGGGTCGGCGGCCGGGTTGCTGAACCTTATAGTTCACTTCCCGTATTCGCTCTATAATCTCATAAGGTCCCATCCACGTAGCCAGAAATTTACATTCTACAGTGGGAACCAACACCAACACCCTATCACCAGGCTGGAACACCCTCAGTGTAGCCTGACGATTATAGGCGAATTGTTGGTGTTCCTGTGCCTGCCTTAGGTGCTCTCTCACAATGGGAGTGACTGTGGCTATTCTCTCTTGCATAGCATTGATGTGCTCGACTACACTCCGGAAAGGAGTGGACTCGTGTTCCCACGTTTCACGGGCTATGTCTAATATCCCCCTGGGGTGCCTCCCATATAACAGTTCAAAAGGCGAAAAGCCCAGGGAAGCCTGTGGGACTTCCCTAATGGCAGACATCAAGTAGGGCAGCATGAATTCCCAATTTTTCCCATCCTTATCGATTACCTTTCTTAGCATGGACTTCAGGGTCCTATTAAATCTCTCAACCAACCCATCTGTTTGTGGGTGGTAGACTGATGTTCTCAACTGCTTAACCTGCAACAATTTACACAGATCGGTCATAACCTTAGACATAAAGGGTGTGCCCTGATCTGTTAATATCTCCCTCGGTATCCCCACCCTACTACACATCAACATTAGCTCTTTTGCAATACCTTTTGAAGCCATGGTCCGCAGTGGAATGGCTTCTGGGTACCTGGTGGCATAATCCAAAATAACCAGTATATACTGATGCCCTCTGGCTGATTTCGGGAGAGGTCCCACCACATCCATAGCTATCCTAGCAAAGGGGGTCTCTATGATGGGCAAAGGGACCAGTGGGCTTCTGAAGGCTGGTTTAGGAGCATGTAGTTGACATTCAGGACATGAGCTACAATGTTCTGTCACGTCTGCATGTACGCCTGGCCAGTAAAACCTCCTCAGGAGTCTATCCTTGGTTTTGTCCATCCCCAGATGTCCCCCCAGGATATGCCCATGTGCCAGATTGAGAACTGTTCGTCTGAATGGGGTGGGAACTAGCAATTGCTCCACAATGTCCACCCCTATCTTATTTACACGGTACAATAGGTCATTTTTTACCATAAAATAAGGATAAGCTGTTGGCGGGTCTGCAGTAGTCATAGGGGTCCCATTTACTACCTTCACATTTTCTTTAGCATAGTGTAGAGTGAGATCTCGCACCTGTGCGCTGCCAAAATCAGTGGGGAGTCCCTCTAACACTGACACTTCTACATTGTCAGCTTCAGGGGTCTCTATGAATGGATTCTCACCCACCCTGCTAGTGCTGGGTTCCTCACCCTCCATAGGGTCATCTACGTCACTACATTCCACCCCTATGTTTTCAGTTTAATTTTCCCCAACCAAAACCTTCACTGTCGACTCAACTGGAACCAGGTCTACTTTTAGCTCTAGTTGTGGGATCGAGGCAACTTCTGGCTTACAGTTTTCAGTGTGCATTTCCAATTTACTATGTTTTCTATCTAGTTTTCCAAAATTAGGAAAATATCGTCCCAGTATCACATCATATGGCATGTTGGGAACCACACCGACTTCGTAATCTAGTTTCCCGGCCTCTGTCTGTATGTTTACAAGGGCTGTGGGATAGGGTCGTGTGTAACCATGTGTGCATGTGATACTGAGCTCCTGATGTCTATCCAGCTTGTTGGTCGCTACTAATTTTTCTGTGACCAGTGTAACCATACTGCCAGAGTCGAGTAGAGCAGCCACTTCTTTCTCATCGACTATCACTGTACACATGTGTTTTGGATTAGGTACTCCGCCTATGAAAACATCCGTCCCAACAGGGCAGGCATAAAATACCGGTTTCTCTTTCCCCATATCACACACATTACATTGCATTGGTTCCTCTCTACCTGGGCAGTGGGCCGCAATATGTCCTACTTTGTCACAATTGTAGCAGACAATTGGTTGTGATGGTGACTCCCTATAACCCTTAGTCTCGGCTTTAGGCCCCACCTTTGCCCCCCCCAGTCTTGCTCTTTTCTTCCAACCCAGCGCGTCATGTTTCCCAGAGTACTTTGGAACCATCTTACCCGGTCCGCTGGTTCGTCATGGCCTGGGGAACGAGTTTTTAACCTCCGGTACATGCTCTGCTGCTCCGGCTGTATAGAACCGCTCTACAATGGCCACCAAGGTGTCAGCGGACAGCACCTCATTCTGGCCAACCCAGCGTCGAACGTCCTTGGGCAAACAGCGTTGGTAGTTGTCAAGGACTATGGCCTCCACCACCTCGGCTGATGAATGGACCTCTGGCTGTAGCCATTTCCTGGCCAGATGGATCAGATCAAACATCTGCGTTCGGATTGGTTGTCCTGGTTGGTAGGCCCACTGCTGAAACCGATGTGCCCTCACTGCGGTGGTCACGCCCAATCGGGTCATTATCTCCGCTTTCAATTTATCATAGTCCTGGGCGTCCTTCAGCTCCAGATCAAAGTACGCTTTCTGTGCATCCCCTGCCAGATAAGGTGCCACAAGCCCTGCCCAGGAATCTTTTGGACATCCCTCTCTCCGCTGTCCTCTCAAAGGTCATAAGGAAGGCCTCAACATCGTCCTGTTTTGTCATTTTCTGCAGAAAGTGATTGGTGCGGGGAGTGGAATGGGTTGCAGCCCCCTGTGGCCCAATCCTGGTTGCAAGTGCTTCAACACTCTCTTTCAGCTCTTTAGTCACCTTTTCCTGCTCTTCTCTAAACATTTTATTTGTATCATGCTGGACCTGCAGTGCTTCCTGATGCATCCGCATAGCATCCTGGTGAGCCACCTGCTGCACCCTGGTCGCTTCCTGTTGGGCTATTACAGCCTGTAGTTTTTTTTTTTTTGGATAAAAAAATTCACTCAGCCAGTCTGGGTTTCATGAGGTGCTGCCCGCATTCTACACCAAATGTGACAAAACGCCTTGGCTGTACACATGTGCGGGTCTTCTCTGTGATCTTCTTAGGAGTAAAAACCAGTCATGACCCAGGGAGGAGGTTGCAAATACAGGGCTGTGCCTGTATGTTTACTTCAAACAAAACAAATCTGAAAACAAAACCTAACTCACACTGGAGTTGTAACTAATCTTACATAATCATTCTATTTTAAACAAAGTCTGGAATAAATAAGTCTTGGCTTTCTCCTTATGAGCTACCTCTGTTTTCCAGATAACTCACCCTATTGTCTCTCACTTCTCTCTCTCTCAGGCCCGCCTTATATACCTGGTGAATAATTGAGGAAGTAACACCAAGTGACCACATTAGGTGCTAGAATGGCTGCCTGAGGGTTTCTGGGGAGTGTAGTTGCCTAGGGTCGGTATTCTACCCTAGAGTACACACCTTGCAGCAGACCTGGCCTGACATATCTGCCATGTATGACCCTGCCCCTTGGTTTGTCACAATACATACATACATACATATACACGGAAAATAAATAATAGAATTATGAATCACAATAAGATGTAATGAAGTACAGAAAAAGAAAATGTAATAAAATGTGATCTTTAATACATACAAATAAAGAAAATAGGTATACCATTTCCAGATTCCTTTTTTGAAATACAATGACATGCATTACAAACGAGTATTTACATTATATTTACAGCCGGTGCTCGTGTGTCACTGTGTCCCTCAGGCTGTGGTTGGCGCTGACATATTGGGCAGAATGTGTCCCTTATTTTGGGCTAAAGCTTTCTGTGGAGGGGAACGTGGATCAGTTTGTACCATTTTTGGGAGGATCTGCCTTGTTGGGGCGGAGCTGTGATCCAGGTGAACAGCAGATCGGGCATAGGTGGACATGTGGGCAGAGGAGTAGGAAGGCCGGTCAAGCAAATAAGCTTGCTAAGGTACACAGCAGCAGCAAGCAGCCCCCCCATCCAGCCAGCCAGCCAGTCTGGCTGGCAGTGACTGAGTGGTTGACAGACGGCAAGCAACGGAATGTTCATGCTCTGTGATGTCATAGCAGTCAGCTGAGAGAGGCTTGTGATGTCATCGCTGAGCTGGCTGGCTGGCTGGCTGGCTGGCTGTGTGTGTGTCTGTGTGTGTGTGTGTGTGTGTGTGTGTGTGTGTGTGTCTGTTTGTGTTTGTCAGTCTGTCTGTCTGTCTGTCTCTCTCTCTCTCTCTCTCTCTCTCCCTCTCAATTCAATTCATTTGTATTGTCAAAGCAATTGGACATACATACATACATGCTAGAAAATCATTACTATGTTATCTTAAAGGCTAACTAAGCAGAACATATTTCATTATAGAACAGAGTTCATAGATCTACACATGGTTTTAAGGAACAGGCACGTAGGTCATACCTTTTGACATTGTCTCCAAGGTTCTCATCGTAAATAACAAACAGAAATCAAACTACCTTATGGCCTCCTGACCTTCTAGCTTGACCTTATCTTTCTTAAGTATACAAGAGAGAAAAACAGGTTTGAGAAAATAATTTCTAACTTTCCTTCCATACAATAATACATACATACATACATACATACGGAAAATAAATAATAGAATTATGAATCTCAATATAATGTAATGAAGTACAGAAAAAGAAAATGTAATAAAATGTGATCTTTAATACATTCAAATAAAGAAAATAGGTTTACTATTTCCAGATTCCTTTTTGAAATACAATGACATGCATTACAAACGAGTATTTACATTATATTTACAGCCGGTGCTCGTGTGTCACTGTGTCCCTCAGGCTGTGGTAGGCGCTGACATATTGGGCAGCCAGGGTGGCTGTGTGTCCCTCCACCAGGAGGACTGAGCGTTTTTCTTTTTTCTCAGTTTTGTCACAGGTTGGGTGGGCATTCGTTATGTTGTTACAGAATGTGTCCCTTATTTTGGGCTAAAGCTTTCCGTGGAGGGGAACGTGGATCAGTTTGTACCATTTTTGGGAGGATCTGCCTTGTTGGGGCGGAGCTGTGATCCAGGTGAACAGCAGATCGGGCTTAGGTGGGCATTTGGGCATAGGAGTAGGAAGGCCGGTCAGGCAAATTAGCTTGCTAAGATACGCAGCAGCAGCAAGCAGCCCCCCCATCCAGCCAGCCAGCCAGTCTGGCTGGCAGTGACTGAGTGGTTGACAGACGGCAAGCAACGGAATGTACGTGCTCTGTGATGTCATAGCTGTCAGCTGAGAGAGGCTCGTGATGTCATGGCTGAGCTGGCTGGCTGTCTGGCTGGCTGGCTCTGTGTGTGTGTGTGTGTGTGTGTGTGTGTGTGTGTGTGTGCGTGTGTCTGTCTGTCTGTCAATTCATTTCAATTCAATTCAAAGGTGCTTTATTGGCATGATCTATCACAATATTGCCAAAGCAGATACAAATGTTCTATCAATCAAGACAAAACATTGCAATACAAGATTCAGTGGAACAAATATAGTACACATTGAAATAAAATTAAGTAGGATATAAACCATATTTGTTGTTTGTATCAAAATTTGTGTCATGACATCAGAAAAATCACTGTTTTTATTTTGTTTTGCAAATGGAGTGCCACAGGCTGGTGTCTACACACTGTCTCGCAGGCTGTGGCAGGTGGATACATATTGCGCTGCTAAGAAGGCAGTGCGCTCCTCCTCTCCCAGCAGGACGGGGAGTTTGCAGCAATCGGGGATCATGCTGAACTCAGGGATATGCATTTTTAATATTTTAAAGTATGTCTCCCTGATTTTTGTGTATTTAGGGCAGGACAGCAGGAAATGCGCCTGTGTTTCGACCTCCCCTAGGTCACACTGGCTGCACAGCCGCTCTTCTCTGGCAACCCAGAATTTTCTGTAGCGGCCTTTTTCAATGGCGAGGCTGTGGTCACTGAGCCTGTATTTAGTTAGATTTTGTCTCTCTTTTATATTTTGGATTTTTAAGTATTCAGCCAATGTAATGTTTCTATTCAGGGCCCGGTAGCATTCCAATTTGTTTTGTAATTCTAATTCGTGTCTCTAATCTTTTGTGTATTTGCTTTTCAGGTACATGTCAATTTTCCCAATTGTTGTTGTTTTGGTCATTGTGTGTTCGGGCTCTGTGAGCCTCAGAGCCGTGGGGGCGTTTCTGTGTACGTGTAAGATGTTTTTATTAAATTCTAGGTGGAATATTTCCATGGGGCTTTTGTCCCAATTGTTGTTATTGAGGTTCATGAGGGGACCCCACACTTCGCTCCCATATAGCAGGATTGGTTGGATGATGGAGTTTAATATTTTAATCCAAATAGTTATTGGTATTGTTGTTTTCCCAAATTGTGTCTTTATGGCATAAAATGCCCGGCGTGCCTTGTCTTTTAATGCGTTTATAGCCAGGCTGAAGCTCCCTGACGCACTGATGGTCAGGCCAAGGTAGTTGTATCTGGTGCAGTGCTCTAATCCAGTGCTGCCCAGAGTGAAGCGGTACCTGTTTCCCTGAGATGGGGCTTTTTTCTGGAAAACCATAACTCTGGTCTTGTCCAGATTGACTGCCAGGGCCCATTTCTGACAGTACTGCTCTAGCAGCGCCAGGTTCTGCTGAAGCCCCTGCTCTGTGGGCGACAGCAGCACCAGGTCGTCTGCGTAGAGCAGGAACTTGATCTCTGTGTCATGGAGAGTTAGGCTGCGGGCGTCAGACTGCTCCAACACTGTGGCCAACTCGATGATGTAGATGTTGAACAGTGTTGGACTCAGACTGCAGCCCTGTCTCACTCCCCGCCCCTGAGTGAAGAACTCTGTTCTTGAGTTGCCAATTTGAACTCCGCATTTGTTTTCAGAATACATTGATTTAATGATGTCATAAACTTTACCCCCTACACCACTCTGTAGAAGTTTATAAAATAATCCCTTGTGCCAGATTGAGTCAAATGCCTTTCTAAAGTCTACAAAACAGGCAAATATTTTTCCTTTATTGTTTTGGGTATATTTATTTATGAGGGTGTGTAGAGTGTAAATATGATCGGTTGTGCTGTGTTTTGGTAGGAAGCCAATCTGACTCTTATTCAGGACACTGTGCTTGGTAAGGAAGGCCAGTATCTGGGCGTTGATGATACTGCAGAACACCTTCCCCAGGTTACTGCTCACACAGCTGCCCCAGTAGTTATTGGGGTCTAATTTGTCTCCACTTTTAAAAATCGGGGTGATCAATCCTTGATTCCCGACCTCAGGGAAACACCCGGCTCTCAGCACCAGGTTAAAGAGTTTGAGCAGAGCCTCCTGCAGCTGCGGGCTGCTGTGCTTCAGCATCTCAGGGCTGATGCTGTCGGGGCCGCTGGCTTTCCTGGGTTTGAGGATTTTGAGTTGATGTTTTAGTTCCTGTATTGTAAATGGGTTATCTAAGGGATTTTGGTTATTCTTAATGATTTCTTCCAATTTATTTAGGTTTTTTAATATTTTAACCTGTTCTGGCTTTGGATTGTTTTCAACATTTTGGTAAAGTTTTTCAAAGTGTGTTTTCCAGATTTCTCCATTTTGAATTGGTATTTCATTTTTTGTTTTTGGGGTATTTATTCTGCCCATATAGTGGTCTTTTTTCTTACTGAGGAGTTGCTTGTAGTGCCGCAGGGCCTGGCAGTAGCTGAGGCGAGCCTCCTGGTTGTCGGGCTCTCTGTGTTTAGTGTTGGAGAGATGTCTCAGGTGTTTCCTAGAAGTTTCACACTCCTGGTCACACCACTGTTCTTTTTTTCTTTTAGACGATTTCATATTTTGGTTTTTAATTGTTTTAATGTTTGATTTTAAAGCCAGTCTCTCAAATATTTCATTCAGTGTTTTGGTGGCTGAGTTTATTCCGTTTTGGTTTATTTGATAGTGTGAGGATTGATATCTGTCTAACATGTTTTCAATCTCATCACTATTCAGGGCTCTTGTGTAGTTCTCTGTGCTGGGCTCTGACCATCTCTAACTGGGTGGCAGGGAGACCAGTTTTGTGGGAAGTTTGGCTCTGACTTGTGGCTGCGCTGATCTTTTTAGGTAAAGTGTTATTTGGCTGTGGTCTGATAGTGGAGATTGTTGTCTGACTATAAACGCATTGTTGGCTTGTGGGTCCAGGTCAGTTATGGCGTAGTCCACCACACTGCTGCCCAGAGCCGAGCAGTATGTGAATCTCCCCAGAGAGTACCCCCTGGTCCTGCCATTGATGATATATAGACCCAGGCTTTTACATAGGCGCACTACCTGCTTCCTGCTCTTGTTTACCACGCTGTCGTGGCTGTGTCAGTGTGGAGGTGTGTGTGTGGCACAGCGGGGAGTCTCCGAACAGGTGTGTGTTCCCCTCTGTATTGATGTAGTCCATCTCTCTGCCAGTCCTGGCATTGAGATCGCCACACAGCAGTACAGAGCCCAGGGTCTGGAAGTGGCAGATTTCGTTTTGAAGCTCATGAAAGCCTTCCTCATTATAGTAGGGGGAGTCTGCGGGTGGCATATAAATTGCACATAGGTATATATCTGTGTTATTTTGTAGGGTGTCTTTTCTGATTTTCATCCACAGGTGTGTGTCTCCTCTCTGTACTGGGCATAGGGCTGCTCGGAGCTCCTCCCTGTACCACACGATAATCCCCCACGAGGCCCTGCCACACCTGACTTTGGGTTTTTTATAGGAGGGCACAATCAGCTCCCTGTATCCATTGTATCCATCCAGTGTATAGACATATCTGCACAGCACCAAGTCTCTACAAGAATGAAAACATCTGAACTATTTACAGTGTTGATCAGTTCAGGGCCTGTGCTCTTCATTCCAAAAGTTGAGGAGCGTAAACCCTGCATATTCCAACTGCTTATTTTAAAGGACATGTTAATATATTTTATTATACTTGTCTCTTCTACATAAGAAAGTTTAATTTGTGGTCTACAACTGATATTATATTACTATTAATAATTATATATGGATATACATAATAATCACTCAAAGATTTTATGTTTGCATCAAAATATCAGAATAATTAAATCACATTTTTTCTTACTCTCCATCTCCACAACCATATATATGTGTGTTGAGGCTCAGTTAACTCAGCAGTGTGGAACAGATGACACTGAGGAGTTGCCTTATCTGGGCCAGCTGGGCAGCATCGGGCCTCCAGGCTCTGGAAGCCGCTGCTGCGTGGCTGTGTGGCTGTGCTGGTCCCCGGCTGTCCGCTCTGCTGTGCTGGACGGGCCCTCTGGGGATGGGGGGGTGGGGAATGGGGCCGCGGGGTCTCAGGGGCTGGGGCTGGGGTGGAGCCGGTGGCTGGGGATGTGGCCGGGGGCTGGGGGGTTTGCTCCTGGTCTCGAGGTGGGGGTGTGTGGGGTTTCGGCCCAGGGTTGTGTCCTTGAGGACCTTTGAGATGATCCTCACACCCGTCTTGTTGAGGTGGACGTGGTCATACAGGTGATGTGGCTGGATGTCTCAGTGGTGTGCCAGGTGGACGTTGGGGAGGAGGGCACATCTTCGGGACACTTCTGCGTTGATGGCCTGGATGATGTGCAGGGGCACGTCTGTGCGGGGCAGCAGTGTGGAGATGGAAATTTTGGCAGTTGGGAATTCCTCTGTGGCTTTCGTTGCTACCTGTCTCAGGGCTGAGGCCACATCGCCCCTGCGGGCACTCAGGTCGTTAGTGCCGGTGTGGATGAGGATGTGTTTGACTTGGCAAAGCCTCCTCTTGGAGAGCAGCTCCAGGGCTCTCTGTGCTGTGGAGCACCAAAGCTTTTTCACTTTTCGCCCAGGGAAGAGGCGCCTCTCAACCAGGAACTTCCCATTGGATTCGCTCAGAATGACCACCTCTGCATTGACCTGCCACTCCGGGTTTGCGTCGGGAGTGGTGGGGGCAGCGGGTGTGTTTTGGGGGAGTGGCGTTTCAGGGGGTTGTGTATTAGTGGCAGGTCTGGTGATAGTGGGTGTGTCAGGAGTGGTGGGGAGTGTGGGTGGATCAGTGGGTGCGTCAGGGGTTGGAGGTGTTGTGGGGTCAGTGCAGTGCAGTCTCTGTGCTCCAGTGATGTGTAGCTCCTCTCTTAGCTCCTCCAGCTGGCTCTGCAGGCTCCTCAGCTAGCTGTGCTGGGGTGTCCAGGTCAGCTCCTCCCTCGCTCTGCGCAGCTCCGTCCTCAGGGTTTGGCTCTGCTCCTCCAGGTCTCTCACTGCTGCTCTCAGCTCATGGATCTCAGCCTTGTGCTGCATCTTTAGTCTGTGCATCTCATCCCGGAGCTGATCACACAAGGAGGTCTGGGCCAGGGTGCTCAAGGTCTGCTCCCTGAACTCCGCAAACTCCAGCTCCAGCACTGATAGGCATTCCTTTAGTGTTTTAATGTTGCTGGAGAGTTTTGGGGAGACAGGGGGGCAGTCTGTGGGAGATGGGGCACTGTCAGGCTCCGTGTGGCTGGGGGCAGACTGCAGGGTGGCCGGCTCTGGCTCTTGTTTCTCTACCTCAGTCTGCTGCTTTGAGGTGTGGAAGCCGAGAGCTAATTGGTCCAGGCTGCTCTCGCTGCCCTGCACCATGATGGTCCCGTTGTGGTATACATTAAAAGTGAGCATCACACTGTCTGTGTCTTTCTCTACCAGCACTGAGATCTGCCTGCCTCTGCTAATGCCCCTCTTGTTGTTATTGGGGTATGTCTGGCACAGGGTTTTGTGAAAGGCGGTGTAGAACAGTAGATTGTTCTTGACCCTGTTTTCTCCTTTACCGGTGTAGTCTAGGATGAGGGTCTCAGGAGATGCTCTCATCACAGCTTGTTTGTAGTCCTTCTTAGCCTGTGCAGAGCGAATGTCTTCAGGGTATCGGATTTCAAAAGGCAGCTCTGCAGTCAGACTGCTGTTCGATAGATTTGTATCAGTCTCAGTGGCAGTTGGGCTCTCTCCTACTGTCACTCTATTCAAATCGGAGCTCTGCATTTTCATTGGCTGAGTCAACTACTGAGAATGCTTATTTATTTTATTAATACATATTTTTTTGTTTAATTATTTGTCTCTATAGGTGAAAGGTCTTACCTCCAATTCTTGTCTTCAGCTTTTCTTTTCTGACTTTTCTTCCTGAACTGTCTCTCTGCTTTCTTCTTTTTGTGTTTCTCTTAAAATTATTATTTTTTGAATACTTTTTCTTCTGAATTTCTATTCCATGTCTTCTGTGTATGTTTATAGTGCTATATATTCATTTGTAAATGACAAATTAAATCCGCTTATGTATAAAAACAAATGTTTTTTAGGAGCTCATATTCCTCTCTCTCTCTCTCTCTCTCTCTCTCTCTCTCTCTCTCTCTCTCTCTCTCAATTCATTTCATTTGTATTGTCAAAGCAATTGGACATACATACACATACATACATATACACTCACCTAAAGGATTATTAGGAACACCTGTTCAATTTCTCATTAATGCAATTATCTAATCAACCAATCACATGGCAGTTGCTTCAATGCATTTAGGGGTGTGGTCCTGGTCAAGACAATCTCCTGAACTCCAAACTGAATGTCTGAATGGGAATGAAAGGTGATTTAAGCAATTTTGAGCGTGGCATGGTTGTTGGTGCCAGACGGGCCGGTCTGAGTATTTCACAATCTGCTCAGTTACTGGGATTTTCACGCACAACCATTTCTAGGGTTTACAAAGAATGGTGTGAAAAGGGAAAAACATCCAGTATGCGGCAGTCCTGTGGGCGAAAATGCCTTGTTGATGCTAGAGGTCAGAGGAGAATGGGCCGACTGATTCAAGCTGATAGAAGAGCAACTTTGACTGAAATAACCACTCGTTACAAACGAGGTATGCAGCAAAGCATTTGTGAAGCCACAATACGTACAACCTTGAGGCGGATGGGCTACAACAGCAGAAGACCCCACCGGGTACCACTCATCTCCACTACAAATAGGAAAAAGAGGTGAGACATTCAGATGGTAGAGTCAGAATTTGGCGTAAACAGAATGAGAACATGGATCCATCATGTCTTGTTACCACTGTGCAGGCTGGTGGTGGTGGTGTAATGGTGTGGGGGATGTCTTCTTGGCACACTTTAGGCCCCTTAGTACCAATTGGGCATCGTTTAAATGCTACGGCCTACCTGAGCATTGTTTCTGACCATGTCCATCCCTTTTTGACCACCATGTACCCATCCTCTGATGGCTACTTCCAGCAGGATAATGCACCATGTCACAAAGGTCGAATCATTTCAAATTGGTTTCTTGAACATGACAATGAGTTCACTGTACTAAACTGGCCCCCACAGTCACCAGATCTCAACCCAATGGAGCATCTTTGGGATGTGGTGGAACGGGAGCTTCGTGCCCTGGATGTGCATCCCACAAATCTCCATCAACTGCAAGATGCTATCCTATCAATATGGGCCAACATTTCTAAAGAATGCTTTCAGCACCTTGTTGAAGCAATGCCACGTAGAATTAAAGCAGTTCTGAAGGCGAAAGGGGGTCAAACACAGTATTAGTATGGTGTTCCTAATAATCCTTTAGGTGAGTTCATCGTAGCTCTTAATACTCTCTTTCTGTCTGGAGGAGATATAATTGAAGTATTGTACACGTACCCGGCTACTTTCAACACCCATTGCTGCACTGATATTTTTCCCTCCATTTTTCTTTATCCATTTTTTTTTGCTGGAAGTTCCGTCAATACCCGTCAGCCTTTAAGAGACATCATGCAGCCAGGCCTCTTGGCTTGCGGCCACACCGTCCTGAACGCGCCCAATCTCATCAGATCTCGGAAGCTAAACGGGGCAAGGGCTCGTCAGTACTTGGATGGGTGACCTCCTGGAGATATCAGGTGCTGCAAGTTATTTCGTCTCCTGGGTAACTTTATCGTAGCTCTAAATACTCTCTTTCAGTCTGGAGGAGATATTATTGAAGAATTCTACACGTACCCGGCTACTTTCAACACCCTTTGCTGCACTGATATTTTTCCCTCCATTTTTCTTTTTTCTTTTTTATTTTGCTGGAAGTTCCGTCAATACCCTCCAGCCTTTAAGAGACATCATGCAGCCAGGCCTCTTGGCTTGAGGCCACACCGTCCTGAACGCGCCCGATCTCGTCAGATCTCGGAAGCAAAACGGGGCAGGTCCTGGTCAGTACTTGGATGGGTGACCTTCTGGAAATACCAGGTGCTGCTAGCTTTTTCGTCTCCTGGGTAACTTCATCGTAGCTCTTAATACTCTCTTTCAGTCTGCAGGAGATATAATTGAAGAATTGTACACGTACCCGGCTACTTTCAACACCCTTTCCAGCACTGATATTTTTCCCTCCATTTTTCTATTTTTTTTTTTTTTTTTTGCTGGAAGTTCCGTCAATACCCGCCAACCTTTAAGAGACATCATGCAGCCAGGCCTTTCGGCTTGTGGCCACACCGTCCTGAATGCGCCCGATCTCGTCAGATCTCGGAAGTTAAACGGGGCATGGCCTGGTAAGTACTTGGATGGGAGACCTCCTAGAAATACCAGGTGCTGCAAGCTTTTTACGTCTCCTGGGTAACTTCATCGTAGCTCTTAATACTCTCTTTCTGTCTCCAGGAGATATAATTGAAGAATTGTACACGTACCCGGCTACTTTCAACACCCTTTCCTGCACTGATATTTTTACCTCCATTTTTCTATTTTTTTTTTTGCTGGAAATTCGTCAATACCCGCCAGCCTTTAAGAGACATCATGCAGCCAGGCATCTCGGCTTGCGGCCACACCATCCTGAACGCGCCCGATCTCGTCAGATCTCGGAAGCTAAACGGGGCAGGACCTGGTCAGTACATGAATGTGAGACCTCCTGGAAATACCTGGTGCTGCAAGCTTTTACGTCTCCTGGGTAACTTTATCGTAGCTCTTAATACTCTCTATCTGTCTGGAGGAGATATAATTGAAGTATTGTACACGTACCCAGCTACTGTCAACACCATTTGCTGCACTGATATTTTTCCATCCATTTTTCTTTTTTTTTTTTTTTTTTGCTGGAAGTTCCGTCAATACCCGCCAACCTTTAAGAGACATCATGCAGCCAGGCCTCTCGGCTTGCGGCCACACCGTCCTGAATGCGCCTGATCTCGTCAGATCTCGGAAGCTAAACGGGGCAGGGCCTGGTCAGTACATGAAAGTGAGACCTCCTGGAAATACCTAGTGCTGCAAGCTTTTACGTCTCCTGGGTAACTTTATCGTAGCTCTTAATACTCTCTCTTTGTCTGGAGGAGATATAATTGAAGTATTGTACACGTATCCAGCTACTGTCAACACCCTTTGCTGCACTGATATTTTTCCATCCATTTTTCTTTTTTCTTTTTTTCTTTTTTTTTTTTGCTGGAAGTTCCGTCAATACCCGCCAACCTTTAAGAGACATCATGCAGCCAGGCCTTTCGGCTTGTGGCCACACCGTCCTAAATGCGCCCGATCTCGTCAGATCTCGGAAGCTAAACGGGGCAGGGCCTGGTCAGTACTTGGATGGGAGACCTCCTAGAAATACCAGGTGCTGCAAGCTTTTTACGTCTCCTGGGTAACTTCATCGTAGCTCTTAATACTCTCTTTCTGTCTCCAGGAGATATAATTGAAGAATTGTACACGTACCCGGCTACTTTCAACACCCTTTGCTGCACTGGTATATTTCCCTCTATTTTTCTTTTTTTTTTTGCTGGCAGTTCCGTCAATACCCGCCAGCCTTTAAGAGACATCATGCAGCCTGGCCTCTCGGCTTGCGGCCACACCATCCTGAAAGCGCCCGATCTTGTCAGATCTCGGAAGCTAAACGAGGCAGGGCCTGGTCAGTACTTGGATGGGAGACCTCCTAGAAATACCAGGTGCTGCAAGCTTTTTACGTCTCCTGGGTAACTTCATCGTAGCTCTTAATACTCTCTTTCTGTCTCCAGGAGATATAATTGAAGAATTGTACACGTATCCAGCTACTGTCAACACCCTTTGCTGCACTGATATTTTTCCATCCATTTTTCTTTTTTCTTTTTTTGTTTTTTTTTTTTTGCTGGAAGTTCCGTCAATACCCGCCAACCTTTAAGAGACATCATGCAGCCAGGCGTCTCGGCTTGCGTCCACACCATCCTGAACTCGCCCGATCTCGTCAGATCTTGGAAGCTAAACGGGGCAGGACCTGGTCGGTACATGAATGTGAGACCTCCTGGAAATACCTGGTGCTGCAAGCTTTTACGTCTCCTGGGTAACTTTATCGTAGCTCTTAATACTCTCTATCTGTCTGGAGGAGATATAATTGAAGTATTGTACACGTACCCAGCTACTGTCAACACCCTTTGCTGCACTGATATTTTTCCATCCATTTTTTTTTTTTTTTTTTTTTTGCTGGAAGTTCCGTCAATACCCGCCAACCTTTAAGAGACATCATGCAGCCAGGGCTTTCTGCTTGTGGACACACCGTCCTGAATGCGCCCGATCTCGTCAGATCTCGGAAGCTAAACGGTGCAGGGCCTGGTCAGTACTTGGATGGGAGACCTCCTAGAAATACCAGGTGCTGCAAGCTTTTTACGTCTCCTGGGTAACTTCATCGTAGCTCTTAATACTCTCTTTCTGTCTCCAGGAGATATAATTGAAGAATTGTACACGTACCCGGCTACTTTCAACACCCTTTGCTGCACTGGTATATTTCCCTCTATTTTTCTTTTTTTTTTTTGCTGGCAGTTCCATCAATACCCGCCAGCCTTTAAGAGACATCATGCAGCCAGACATCTCGGCTTGCGGCCACACCGTCCTGAACGCGCCCGATCTTGTCAGATCTCGGAAGCTAAACGGGGCAGGACCTGGTCAGTACTTAAATGTGAGACCTCCTGGAAATACCAGGTGCTGCCAGCTTTTTACGTCTCCTGGGGAACTTCATCGTAGCTCTTAATACTCTCTATCTGTCCGGAGGAGATATAATTGAAGTATTGTACACGTACCCAGCTACTGTCAACACCCTTTGCTGCACTGATATTTTTCCATCCATTTTTCTTTTTTTTTTTTTTGTTTTTTTTTTTTTTTGCTGGACGTTCCGTCAATACCCGCCAGCCTTTAAGAGACATCATGCAACCAGGCCTCTCGGTTTGCGGACACACAGTCCTGAACGCGCCCGATCTCGGAAGATCTCAAAAACTAAATGGGGCAGGACCTGGTCAGTACTTGGATGGGAGATCTTCTGGAAATACCAGGTGCTGCCAGCTTTTTACGTCTCCTGGGGAACTTCATCGTAGCTCTTAATACTCTCTTTCTGTCTGGAGAATATATAATTGAAGAATTGTACACGTACCCGGCTACTTTCAACACCCTTTGCTGCACTGATATTTTTCCATCCATTTTTTTTTTTTTTTTTTGCTGGAAGTTCCGTCAATACCCGCCAACCTTTAAGAGACATCATGCAGCCAGGACTTTCGGCTTGCGGCCACACCATCCTGAACTCGCCCGATCTCGTCAGATCTTGGAAGCTAAACGGGGCAGGACCTGGTCAGTACATGAATGTGAGACCTCCTGGAAATACCTGGTGCTGCAAGCTTTCACGTCTCCTGGGTAACTTTATCGTAGCTCTTAATACTCTCTATCTGTCTGGAGGAGATATAATTGTAGTATTGTACACGTACCCAGCTACTGTCAACACCCTTTGCTGCACTGATATTTTTCCATCCATTTTTCTTTTTTTTTTTTTTTTTGCTGGAAGTTCCGTCAATACCCGCCAACCTTTAAGAGACATCATGCAGCCAGGCCTCTCGGCTTGCGGCCACACCGTCCTGAATGCGCCCGATCTCGTCAGATCTCGGAAGCTAAACGGCGCAGGGCCTGGTCAGTACTTGGATGGGAGACCTCCTAGAAATACCAGGTGCTGCAAGCCTTTTACGTCTCCTGGGTAACTTCATCGTAGCTCTTAATACTCTCTTTCTGTCTCCAGGAGATATAATTGAAGAATTGTACACGTACCCGGCTACTTTCAACACCCTTTCCTGCACTGATATTTTTCCCTCCATTTTTCTATTTTTTTTTTTTTTTTTTTTGCTGGAAATTCCGTCAATACCCGCCAGCCTTTAAGAGACATCATGCAGCCAGACATCTCGGCTTGCGGCCACACCGTCTTGAACGCGCCCGATCTCGTCAGATCTCGGAAGCTAAACGGGGCAGGACCTGGTCAGTACTTGAATGTGAGACCTCCTGGAAATACCTGGTGCTGCAAGCTTTTACGTCTCCTGGGTAACTTTATCGTAGCTCTTAATACTCTCTATCTGTCTGGAGGAGATATAATTGAAGAATTGTACATGTACCCGGCTACTTTCAACACCCTGTCCTGCACTGATATTTTTCCCTCCATTTTTCTATTTATTTCTTTTTTATTTTTTGCTGGAAGTTCCGTCAATACCCGCCAGCCTTTAAGAGACATCATGCAGCCCGGCCTCTTGGCTTGCGACCACACCGTCCTGAACACGCCCGATCTCGTCAGATCTCGGAAGCTAAACGGGGCAGGGCCTCGTCAGTACTTGGATGGGAGACCTCCTGGAAATACCTGGTGCTGCAAGCTTTTTACGTCTCCTGGGAAACTTCATCGTAGCTCTTAATACTCTCTATCTGTCTGGAGGAGATATAATTGAAGTATTGTACACGTACCCGGCTACTTTCAACAGCCTTTGCTGCACTGATATTTTTCCCTCCATTTTCCATTTTTTTTTTTTGCTGGAAGTTCCGTCAATACCCGCCAGCCTTTAAGAGACATCATGCAGCCAGGCCTCTTGGCTTGCGGCCACACCGTCCTGAACGCGCCCGATCTCATCAGATCTCGGAAGCTAACGGGGCAGGGCCTGGTCAGTACTTGGATGGGTGACCTCCTGGAAATACCAGGTGCTGCAAGCTTTTTACGTCTCCTGGGTAACTTCATCATAGCTCTTAATACTCTCTTTCAGTCTGTAGGAGATATTATTGAAGAATTGTACACGTACCCGGCTACTTTCAAAACCCGTTGCTGCACTGATATTTTTCCCTCCATTTTTCTTTTTTCTTTTTTTTTTTGCTGGAAGTTCCGTCAATACCCGCCAGCCTTAAAGAGACATCATGCAGCCGGGCCTCTCGGCTTTCGGCCACACCGTCCTGAATGCGCATGATATCGTCAGATCTCGGAAGCTAAACGGGGCAGGACCTGGTCTGTACTTGAATGTGAGACCTCCTGGAAATAACAGGTGCTGCAAGCTTTTACGTCTCCTGGGTAACTTTATCGTAGCTCTTAATACTCTCTTTCAGTCTGCCGGAGATATAATTGAAGAATTGTACACGTACCCGGCTACTTTCAACAGCCTTTGCTGCACTGATATTTTTCCTCCATTTTCCATTTTTTTTTTTTGCTGGAAGTTCTGTCAATACCCGCCAGCCTTTAAGAGACATCATGCAGCCAGGCCTCTTGGCTTGCGGCCACACCGTCCTGAACGCGCCCGATCTCATCAGATCTCGGAAGCTAACGGGGCAGGGCCTGGTCAGTACTTGGATGGGTGACCTCCTGGAAATACCAGGTGCTGCAAGCTTTTTACGTCTCCTGGGTAACTTCATCATAGCTCTTAATACTCTCTTTCAGTCTGTAGGAGATATTATTGAAGAATTGTACACGTACCCGGCTACTTTCAAAACCCTTTGCTGCACTGATATTTTTCCCTCCATTTTTCTTTTTTCTTTTTTTTTTTGCTGGAAGTTCCGTCAATACCCGCCAGCCTTAAAGAGACATCATGCAGCCGGGCCTCTCGGCTTTCGGCCACACCGTCCTGAATGCGCATGATATCGTCAGATCTCGGAAGCTAAACGGGGCAGGACCTGGTCTGTACTTGAATGTAAGACCTCCTGGAAATAACAGGTGCTGCAAGCTTTTACGTCTCCTGGGTAACTTTATCGTAGCTCTTAATACTCTCTTTCAGTCTGCAGGAGATATAATTGAAGAATTGTACACGTACCCGGCTACTTTCAACACCCTTTCCTGCACTGATATATTTCCCTCCATTTTTCTATTTTTTTTTTATTTTTTTTTATTTTTTTGCTGGACGTTCCGTCAATACCCGCCAGCCTTTAAGAGACATCATGCTACCAGGCCTCTCGGTTTGCGGACACACAGTCCTGAACGCGCCCGATCTCGGAAGATCTCAAAAACTAAATGGGGCAGGACCTGGTCAGTACTTGGATGGGAGATCTTCTGGAAATACCAGGTGCTGCCAGCTTTTTACGTCTCCTGGGGAACTTCATCATAGCTCTTAATACTCTCTTTCTGTCTGGAGAATATATAATTGAAGAATTGTACACGTACCCGGCTACTTTCAACACCCTTTGCTGCACTGGTATATTTCCCTCTATTTTTCTTTTTTTTTTTGGCTGGCAGTTCCGTCAATACCCGCCAGCCTTTAAGAGACATCATGCAGCCAGGCATTTCGGCTTGCGGCCACACCATCCTGAACGCGCCCGATCTCGTCAGATCTCGGAAGCTAAACGGGGCAGGACCTGGTCAGTACATGAATGTGAGACCTCCTGGAAATACCTCGTGCTGCAAGCTTTTACGTCTCCTGGGTAACTTTATCGTAGCTCTTAATACTCTCTATCTGTCTGGAGGAGATTTAATTGAAGTATTGTACACGTACCCAGCTACTGTCAACACCCTTTGCTGCACTGATATTTTTCCATCCATTTTTTTTTTTTTTTTTTGCTGGAAGTTCCGTCAATACCCGCCAACCTTTAAGAGACATCATGCAGCCAGGACTTTCGGCTTGCGGCCACACCATCCTGAACTCGCCCGATCTCGTCAGATCTTGGAAGCTAAACGGGGCAGGACCTGGTCAGTACATGAATGTGAGACCTCCTGGAAATACCTGGTGCTGCAAGCTTTCACGTCTCCTAGGTAACTTTATCGTAGCTCTTAATACTCTCTATCTGTCTGGAGGAGATATAATTGAAGTATTGTACACGTACCCAGCTACTGTCAACACCCTTTGCTGCACTGATTTTTTTCCATCCATTTTTCTTTTTTTTTTTTTTTTTGCTGGAAGTTCCGTCAATACCCGCCAACCTTTAAGAGACATCATGCAGCCAGGCCTCTTGGCTTGCGGCCACACCGTCCTGAATGCGCCCGATCTCGTCAGATCTCGGAAGCTAAACGGCGCAGGGCCTGGTCAGTACTTGGATGGGAGACCTCCTAGAAATACCAGGTGCTGCAAGCCTTTTACGTCTCCTGGGTAACTTCATCGTAGCTCTTAATACTCTCTTTCTGTCTCCAGGAGATATAATTGAAGAATTGTACACGTACCCGGCTACTTTCAACACCCTTTCCTGCACTGATATTTTTCCCTCCATTTTTCTATTTTTTTTTTTTTTTTTTTTGCTGGAAATTCCGTCAATACCCGCCAGCCTTTAAGAGACATCATGCAGCCAGACATCTCGGCTTGCGGCCACACCGTCCTGAACGTGCCCGATCTCGTCAGATCTCGGAAGCTAAACGGGGCAGGACCTGGTCAGTACTTGAATGTGAGACCTCCTGGAAATACCTGGTGCTGCAAGCTTTTACGTCTCCTGGGTAACTTTATCGTAGCTCTTAATACTCTCTATCTGTCTGGAGGAGATATAATTGAAGAATTGTACATGTACCCGGCTACTTTCAACACCCTGTCCTGCACTGATATTTTTCCCTCCATTTTTCTATTTATTTCTTTTTTTTTTTTTTGCTGGAAATTCCGTCAACACCCGCCAGCCTTTAAGAGACATCATGCAGCCAGACATCTCGGCTTGCGGCCACACCGTCCTGAACACGCCCGATCTCGTCAGATCTCGGAAGCTAAATGGGGCAGGACCTGGTCAGTACTTGAATGTGAGACCTCCTGGAAATACCTGGTGCTGCAAGCTTTTACGTCTCCTGGGTAACTTTATTGTAGCTCTTAATACTCTCTATCTGTCTGGAGGAGATATAATTGAAGGATTGTACACGTACCCGGCTACCTTCAACACGCTTTGCTGCACTGATATTTTTCCCTCCATTTTTCTTTTTTCTTTTGTTTTTTGCTGGAAGTTCCATCAATACCCTCCAGCCTTTAAGAGACATCATGCAGCCAGGCCTCTTGGCTTGAGGCCACACCGTCCTGAAGACGCAAGATCTCGTCAGATCTCGGAAGAAAAACTGGGCAGGGCCTGGTCAGTAATTGGATGGGTGACCTCCTGGAAATACCAGGTGCTGCAAGCCTTTTACATCTCCTGGGTAACTTCAGCGTAGCTCTTAATACTCTCATTCAGTCTGGAGGAGATATAATTGAAGAATTGTACATGTACCCGGCTACTTTCAACACCCTGTCCTGCACTGATATTTTTCCCTCCATTTTTCTATTTATTTATTTTTTATTTCTTGCTGGAAGTTCCGTCAATACCCGCCAGCCTTTAAGAGACATCATGCAGCCAGGCCTCTTGGCTTGCGGCCACACCGTCCTGAACACGCCCGATCTCGTCAGATCTCGGAAGCTAAACGGGGCAGTGCCTGGTCAGTACTTGGATGGAAGACCTCCTGGAAATACCTGGTGCTGCAAGCTTTTTACGTCTCCTGGGAAACTTCATCGTAGCTCTTAATACTCTCTATCTGTCTGGAGGAGATATAATTGAAGTATTGTACACGTACCCAGCTACTTTCAACAGCCTTTGCTGCACTGATATTTTTCCCTCCATTTTCCATTTTTTTTTTTTTTTTTTTTGCTGGAAGTTCCGTCAATACCCGCCAGCCTTTAAGAGACATCATGCAGCCAGGCCACTTGGCTTGCGCCCACACCGTCCTGAACGCGCCCGATCTCGTCAGATCTCGGAAGCTATCGGGGCAGGGCCTGGTCAGTACTTGGATGGGTGACCTCCTGGAAATACCAGGTGCTGCAAGCTTTTTACGTCTCCTGGGTAACTTCATCATAGCTCTTAATACTCTCTTTCAGTCTGTAGGAGATATTATTGAAGAATTGTACACGTACCCAGCTACTTTCAAAACCCTTTGCTGCACTGATATTTTTCCCTCCATTTTTCTTTTTTCTTTTTTTTCTTGCTGGAAGTTCCGTCAATACCCGCCAGCCTTAAAGAGACATCATGCAGCCGGGCCTCTCGGCTTTCGGCCACACCGTCCTGAACGCGCATGATATCGTCAGATCTCGGAAGCAAAACGGGGCAGGACCTGGTCAGTACTTGAATGTGAGACCTCCTGGAAATACCAGGTGCTGCAAGCTTTTACGTCTCCTGGGTAACTTTATCGTAGCTCTTAATACTCTCTTTCAGTCTGCAGGAGATATAATTGAAGAATTAAACACATACCCGGCTACTTTCAACACCCTTTCCTGCACTGATATTTTTCCCTCCATTTTTCTATTTTTTTTTTTTTTTTTTGCTGGAAATTCCGTCAATACCCGCCAGCCCTTAAGAGACATCATGCAGCCAGGCATCTCGGCTTGCGGCCACACCATCCTGAACGCGCCCGATCTCGTCAGATCTCGGAAGCTAAACGGGGCAGGACCTGGTCAGTACATGAATGTGAGACCTCCTGGAAATACCTGGTGCTGCAAGCTTTTATGTCTCCTGGGTAACTTTATCGTAGCTCTTAATACTCTATATCTGTCTGGAGGAGATATAATTGAAGTATTGTACACGTACCCAGCTACTGTCAACACCATTTGCTGCACTGATATTTTTCCATCCATTTTTCTTTTTTTTTTTTTTTTTTGCTGGAAGTTCCGTCAATACCCGCCAACCTTTAAGAGACATCATGCAGCCAGGCCTCTCGGCTTGCGGCCACACCGTCCTGAATGCGCCCGATCTCGTCAGATCTCGGAAGCGAAACGGGGCAGGGCCTGGTCAGTACTTGGATGGGAGACCTCCTAGAAATACCAGGTGCTGCAAGCTTTTTACGTCTCCTGGGTAACTTCATCGTAGCTCTTAATACTCTCTTTCTGTCTCCAGGAGATATAATTGAAGAATTGTACACGTACCCGGCTACTTTCAACACCCTTTGCTGCACTGGTATATTTCCCTCTATTTTTCTTTTTTTTTTTGCTGGCAGTTCCGTCAATACCCGCCAGCCTTTAAGAGACATCATGCAGCCAGGCATCTCGGCTTGCGGCCACACCATCCTGAACGCGCCCGATCTCGTCAGATCTCGGAAGCTAAACGGGGCAGGACCTGGTAAGTACATGAAAGTGAGACCTCCTGGAAATACCTAGTGCTGCAAGCTTTTACGTCTCATGGGTAACTTTATCGTAGCTCTTAATACTCTCTCTCTGTCTGGAGGAGATATAATTGAAGTATTGTACACGTATCCAGCTACTGTCAACACCCTTTGCTGCACTGATATTTTTCCATCCATTTTTCTTTTTTCTTTTTTTATTTTTATTTTTTGCTGGAAGTTCCGTCAATACCCGCCAACCTTTAAGAGACATCATGCAGCCAGGCCTTTCGGCTTGTGGCCACACCGTCCTGAATGCGCCCGATCTCGTCAGATCTCGGAAGCTAAACGGGGCAGGGCCTGGTCAGTACTTGGATGGGAGACCTCCTAGAAATACCAGGTGCTGCAAGCTTTTTACGTCTCCTGGGTAACTTCATCGTAGCTCTTAATACTCTCTTTCTGTCTCCAGGAGATATAATTGAAGAATTGTACACGTACCCGGCTACTTTCAACACCCTTTGCTGCACTGGTATATTTCCCTCTATTTTTCTTTTTTTTTTTTGCTGGCATTTCCGTCAATACCCACCAGCCTAAAGAGACATCATGCAGCCGGCCCTCTTGGCTTTCGGCCACACCGTCCTGAACGCGCACGATATCGTCAGATCTCTGAAGCTAAACGGGGCAGGGCCTGGTCAGTACTTAGATGGGAGACCTCCTGGAAATACCTGGTGCTGCAAGCTTTTTACGTCTCCTGTGAAACTTCATCGTAGCTCTTAATACTCTCTATCTGTCTGGAGCAGATATAATTGAAGTATTGTACACGTACCCGGCTACTTTCAACACCCTTTCCTGAACTGATATTTTTCCCTGCATTTTCCTTTTTTTTTTGTTTTTTTTTTGCTGGAAGTTCCGTCAATACCCGCCAGCCTTTAAGAGACATCATGCAGCCAGGCCTCTTGGCTTGCGGCCACACCATCCTGAACGCGCCCGATCTCGTCAGATCTCGGAAGGTAAAAGGGGCAAGGCCTGGTCAGTACTTGGATGGGTGACCTCCAGGAAATACCTGGTGCTGCAAGCTTTTTTGTCTCCTGGGTAACTTCATCGTAGCTCTTAGTACTCTCTTTCTGTCTGGAGGAGATATAATTGAAGTATTGTACACGTACACGGCTACTTTCAACAGCCTTTGCTGCACTGATATTTTTCCTTCCATTTATCTTATTTTTTTTTTTTTTTTGCTGGAAGTTCCGTCAATACCCACCAGCCTTTAAGAGACATCATGCAGCCAGGCCTTTCGGCTTGTGGCCACACCGTCCTGAATGCGCCCGATCTCGTCAGATCTCGGAAGCTAAACGGGGCAGGGCCTGGTCAGTACTTGGATGGGAGACCTCCTAGAAATACCAGGTGCTGCAAGCTTTTTACGTCTCCTGGGTAACTTCATCGTAGCTCTTAATACTCTCTTTTTTTCTCCAGGAGATATAATTGAAGAATTGTACACGTACCCGGCTACTTTCAACACCCTTTGCTGCACTGGTATATTTCCCTCTATTTTTCTTTTTTTTTTTTGCTGGCAGTTCCGTCAATACCCGCCAGCCTTTAAGAGACGTCATGCAGCCAGGCATCTCGGCTTGCGGCCACACCATCCTGAACGCGCCCGATCTCGTCAGATCTCGGAAGCTAACGGGGCAGGGCCTGGTCAGTACTTGGATGGGAGACCTCCTAGAAATACCAGGTGCTGCAAGCTTTTTACATCTCCTGGGTAACTTCATCATAGCTCTTAATACTCTCTTTCAGTCTGTAGGAGATATTATTGAAGAATTGTACACGTACCCGGCTACTTTCAAAACCCTTTGCTGCACTGATATTTTTCCCTACATTTTTCTTTTTTCTTTTTTTTTTTTGCTGGAAGTTCCGTCAATACCCGCCAGCCTTAAAGAGACATCATGCAGCTGGGCCTCTCGGCTTGCGGCCACACCGTCCTGAATGCGCCCGATCTCGTCGGATCTCGGAAGCTAAACGGGGCAGGGCCTGGTCAGTACTTGGATGGGTGACCTCCTGGAAATGCCAGGTGCTGCAAGCTTTTTACGTCTCCTGGGTAACTTCATCGTAGCTCTTAATACTCTCTTTCTGTCTCCAGGAGATATAATTGAAGAATTGTACACGTACTAGGCTACTTTCAACACCCTTTGCTGCACTGATATTTTTCCCTCCATTTTTCTTTTTATTTTATTTTTTTTCTGGAAGTTCCGTCAATATCCGCCAGCCTTTAAGAGACATCATGCAGCCAGGCCTCCTGGCTTGTAGTCACACCGTCCTGAACGCGCCCGATCATATCAGATTTCGGAAGCTAAACGGGGCAGGGCCTGGTCAGTACTTGGATGTGTGACCTCCTGGAAATACCAGGTGCTGCAAGCTTTTTACGTCTCCTGGGTAACTTCATCGTAGCTCTTAAAACTCTCTTTCTGTCTCCAGGAGATATAATTGAAGTACTGTACACGTACCCAGCTACTGTCAACATCCTTTGCTGCACTGATATTTTTCCATCCATTTTTCTTTTTTTTTTTTTTTTTTTTTTTGCTGGAAATTCCGTCATTACCCGCCATCCTTTAAGAGACATCATGCAGCCTGGTCTCTTGGCTTGCGGCCACACCGTCCTGAACGCGCCTGATCTCATCATATCTCGGAAGCTAAACGGGGCAGGGTCTGGCCAGTACTTGGTTGGGTGACCTCCTGGAAATACCAGGTGCTGCAAGCTTTTTACGTCTCCTGGGTAACTTCATCGTAGCTCTTAATACTCTCTTTCAGTCTGGAGGAGATATTATTGAAGAATTGTACACGTACACGGCTACTTTCAACAGCCTTTGCTGCACTGATATTTTTCCCTCCATTTTTCTTTTTTTTTTTTGCTGGAAGTTCGTCAATATCCGCCAACCTTTAAGAGACATCATGCAGCCAGGCCTCTCGGCTTGTGGCCACACCGTCCTGAATGCGCCCGATCTCGTAAGATCTCGGAAGGTAAAAGGGGCAGGGCCTGGTCAGTACTTGGATGGGTGACCTCCTGGAAATGCCTGGTGCTGCAAGCTTTTTTGTCTCCTGGGTAACTTCATCGTAGCTCTTAATACTCTCTTTCTGTCTGGAGGAGACATAATTGAAGTATTGTACACGTACCCAGCTACTGTCAACACCCTTTGCTGCACTGATATTTTTCCCTCCATTTTTCTTTTTATTTTATTTTTTTGCTGGAAGTTCCGTCAATATCCGCCAGCCTTTAAGAGACATCATGCAGCCAGGCCTCTTGGCTTGTAGTCACACCGTCCTGAACGCGCCCGATCATATCAGATTTCGGAAGCTAAACGGGGCAGGGCCTGGTCAGTACTTGGATGTGTGACCTCCTGGAAATACCAGGTGCTGCAAGCTTTTACGTCTCCTGGGTAACTTCATCGTAGCTCTTAAAACTCTCTTTCTGTCTCCAGGAGATATAATTGAAGAATTGTACACGTACCCGGCTACTTTCAACACCCTTTGCTGCACTGGTATATTTCCCTCTATTTTTCTTTTTTTTTTTTGCTGGCAGTTCCGTCAATACCCGCCAGCCTTTAAGAGACATCATGCAGCCAGGCATCTTGGCTTGCGGCCACACCATCCTGAACGCGCCCGATCTCGTCAGATCTCGGAAGCTAAACGGGGCAGGACCTGGTCAGTACATGAATGTGAGACCTCCTTGAAATACCTCGTGCTGCAAGCTTTTACGTCTCCTGGGTAACTTTATCGTAGCTCTTAATACTCTCTATCTGTCTGGAGGAGATATAATTGAAGAATTGTACATGTACCCGGCTACTTTCAACACCCTTTGCTGCACTGATATTTTTCCCTCCCTTTTTCTATTTTTTTTTTTTTTTTTTTTTGCTGGAAGTTCCGTCAATACTTGCCAGCCTTTAAGAGACATCATGCAGCCAGGTCTCTTGGCTTGCGGCCACACCGTCCTGAACGCGCCTGATCTCATCATATCTCGGAAGCTAAACGGGGCAGGGTCTGGCCAGTACTTGGTTGGGTGACCTCCTGGAAATACCAGGTGCTGCAAGCTTTTTACGTCTCCTGGTTAACTTCATCGTAGCTCTTAATACTCTCTTTCAGTCTGGAGGAGATATTATTGAAGAATTGTACACGTACCCGGCTACTTTCAACAGCCTTTGCTGCTCTGATATTTCTCCCTCCATTTTTCTTTTTTTTTTTTTTTTTTTTTGCTGGAAGTTCCGTCAATACCCACCAGCCTAAAGAGACATCATGCAGCAGGGCCTCTTGGCTTTCGGCCACACCGTCCTGAACGCGCCCGATATCGTCAGATCTCGGAAGGTAAAAGGGGCAGGGCCTGGTTAGTACTTGGATGGGTGACCTCCTGGAAATACCTGGTGCTGCAAGCTTTTTTGTCTCCTGGGTAACTTCATCGTAGCTCTTTGTACTCTCTTTCTGTCTGGAGGAGATATAATTGAAGTATTGTACACGTACACGGCTACTTTCAACAGCCTTTGCTGCACTGATATTTTTCCCTCCATTTTTCTTTTTCTTTTTTTTTTTTTTTTTTTTTGCTGGAAGTTCGTCAATATCCGCCAACCTTTAAGAGACATCATGCAGCCAGGCCTCTCGGCTTGCAGCCAAACCGTCCTGAACGCCCCCGATCTCATCAGATCTTGGAATTTAAACGGGGCAGGGCCTGGTCAGTACTTGGATGGGTGACCTCCTGGAAATGCCAGGTGCTGCAAGCTTTTTACGTCTCCTGGGTAACTTCATCGTAGCTCTTAATACTCTCTTTCTGTCTGGAGGAGATATAATTGAAGAATTGTACACGTACCCGGCTACTTTCAAAACCCATTACTGCACTGATATTTTTCCCTCCATTTTTCTTTTTCTTTTTTTTTTTTTTTTTTTTTGCTGGAAGTTCCGTCAATACCCGCCAGCCATTAAGAGACATCATGCAGCCAGGCGTCTCGGCTTGCGGCCACACCATCCTGAACGCGCCCGATCTCGTCAGATCTCGGAAGCTAAACGGGGCAGGACCTGGTCAGTACTTGAATGTGAGACCTCCTGGAAATACCTGGTGCTGCAAGCTTTTACGTCTCCTGGGTAACTTCATCGTAGCTCTTAATACTCTCTTTCTGTCTGGAGGAGATATAATTCAAGTATTGTACATGTACCCGGCTACTTTCAACACCCTTTGCTGCACTGGTATTTCTCCCTCCATTTCTATTTTTTTTTATTGCTGGCAGTTCCGTCAATACCCGCCAGCCTTTAAGAGACATCATGCAGCCAGGCATCTCGGCTTGCGGCCACACCGTCCTGAACGCGTCCGATCTCGTAAGATCTCGGAAACTGAGTGGGGCAGGACCTGGTCAGTACTTGGATGGGAGACCTCCTGGAAATACCAGGTGCTGCAAGCTTCTTACGTCTGCTGGGTAAGTTCATCGTAGCTCTTAATACTCTCTTTCTGTCTGGAGGAGATATAATTGAAGTATTGTACACGTTCCCGGCTACTTTCAACACCCATTGCTGCACTGATATTTTTCCCTCCATTTTTCTATTTTTTTTTTATTTTTTTTTCTTGGATGTTCCGTCAATACCCGCCAGCCTTTTAGAGACATCATGCAGCCAGGCCTCTAGGTTTGCGGCCACACCGTCCTGAACGCGCCCGATCTCATCAGATCTCGGAAGCTAAACGGGGCAAGACCTGGTCAGTACTTGAATGTGAGACCTCCTGGAAATACCTGGTGCTGCAAGCTTTTACGTCTCCTGGGTAACTTTATCGTAGCTCTTAATACTCTCTTTCTGTCTGGAGGAGATATAATTGAAGTATTGTACACGTACCCAGCTACTGTCAACACCCTTTGCTGCACTGATATTTTTCCATCAATTTTTTTATTTTTATTATTATTTATTTTTTCTGCTGGAAGTTCCGTCAATACCCGCCAACCTTTAAGAGACATCATGCAGCCAGGCGTCTTGGCTTGCGGCCACACCGTCCTGAACGCGCCCCATCTCGTCAGCTCTCGGAAGCTAAACTGGGCAGGGCCTGGTCATTACTTGAATGTGAGACCTTCTGGAAATTCCAGGCGCTGCAAGCTTTTTTCGTCACCTGGGGAACTTCGTCGTAGCTTTTAATACTCTCTTTCTGTCTGGAGGAGATTTAATTGAAGAATTGCACACGTACCTGGCTACTTTCAACACCCTTTGCGGCACTAATTTTTTTCCCTCCATTTTTCTTTTTTTCTTTTTTTTTTTTTATTTGCTGGAAGTTCCGTCAATACCCGCCAGCCTTTAAGAGACATCATGCAGCCAGGTCTCTCGGCTTGCGGCCACACCATCCTGAATGCGCCCGATCTCGTCAGATCTCGGAAGCTAGACGGGGCAGGGCCTGGTCAGTACTTGGATGGGAGACCTCCTAGAAATACCAGGTGCTGCAAGCTTTTTACGTCTCCTGGGTAACTTCATCGTAGCTCTTAATACTCTCTTTCTGTCTGCAGGAGATATAATTGAAGAATTGTACACGTACCCGGCTACTTTCAACACCCTTTGCTGCACTGGTATTTCTCCCTCCATTTCTCTTTTTTTTTTTTGCTGGATGTTCCGTCAAAACCCGCCAACCATTAAGAGACATCATGCAGCCCGGCCTCTTGGCTTGCAGCCACACCGTCCTGAACGCCCCCGATCTCATCAGATCTTGGAATTTAAACGGGGCAGGGCCTGGTCAGTACTTGGATGGGTGACCTCCTGGAAATGCCAGGTGCTGCAAGCTTTTTACGTCTCCTGGGTAACTTCATCGTAGCTCTTAATACTCTCTTTCTGTCTGGAGGAGATATAATTGAAGAATTGTACACGTACCCGGCTACTTTCAAAACCCATTACTGCACTGATATTTTTCCCTCCATTTTTCTATTTCTTTTTTTTTTTTTTTTTTTTGCTGGAAGTTCCGTCAATACCCGCCAGCCATTAAGAGACATCATGCAGCCAGGCCTCTCGGCTTGCGGCCACACCGTCCTGAACGCGCCCGATCTCGTCAGATCTCGGAAGCTAAACGGGGCAGGACCTGGTCAGTACTTGAATGTGAGACCTCCTGGAAATACCTGGTGCTGCAAGCTTTTACGTCTCCTGGGTAACTTCATCGTAGCTCTTAATACTCTCTTTCTGTCTGGAGGAGATATAATTGAAGTATTGTACATGTACCCGGCTACTTTCAACACCCATTGCTGCACTGATATTTTTCCCTCCATTTTTCTATTTTTTTTTTTTTTTTTTTCTTTGATGTTCCGTCAATACCCGCCAGCCTTTTAGAGACATCATGCAGCCAGGCCTTTAGGTTTGCGGCCACACCGTCCTGAACGCGCCCGATCTCATCAGATCTCGGAAGCTAAACGGGGCAAGACCTGGTCAGTACTTGAATGTGAGACCTTCTGGAAATTCCAGGCGCTGCAAGCTTTTTTCGTCACCTGGGGAACTTCGTCGTAGCTTTTAATACTCTCTTTCTGTCTGGAGGAGATTTAATTGAAGAATTGTACACGTACCTGGCTACTTTCAACACCCTTTGCGGCACTGATTTTTTTCCCTCCGTTTTTCTTTTTTTCTTTTTTTTTTTTTTTTTGCTGGAAGTTCCGTCAATACCCGCCAGCCTTTAAGAGACATCATGCAGCCACGCCTCTTGGCTTGCGGCCACACCGTCCTAAACGCCCCCAATCTCGTCAGATCTCGGAAGCTAAACGGGGCAGGGCCTGGTCAGTACTTGGATTGTTGACCTCCTGGAAATACCAGGTGCTGCAAGCTTTTTACGTCTCCTGGGTAACTTCATCGTAGCTCTTAATACTCTCTTTCAGTCGGGAGGAGATTTAATTGAAGAATTGTACACGTACCCGGCTACTTTCAACACCCTTTACTGCACAAATATTTTTCCCTCCATTTTTCTTTTTTCTTTTTTTTTTTGCTGGAAGTTCCGTCAATACCCTCCAGCCTTTAAGAGACATCATGCAGCCAGGCGTCTCGGCTTGTGGCCACACCGTCCTGAATGCGCCCGATCTCGTCAGATCTCGGAAGCTAAACGGGGCAGGGCCTGGTCAGTATTTAGATGGGAGACCTCCTGGAAATACCAGGTGCTGCAAGCTTTTTACTTCTCCTGGGAAACTTTATCGTAGCTCTTAATACTCTCTTTCTGTCTGGAGGAGATATAATTGAAGTATTGTACACTTTGTCTTAGGGACAGTCTGGCTAGCAGTGACTGAGTGGTTGACAGACGACAAGCAACGGAATGTACGTGCTCTGTGATGTCATAGCAGTCAGCTGAGAGAGGCTCGTGATGTCATCGCTGAGCTGTCTGTCTGTCTGTCTGTCTGTCTGTCTGTCTCTCTCTCTCTCTTTCTCTCTCTCTCTCTCTCTCTCTCTCTTCCTCTCAATTCAATTCATTTGTATTGTCAAAGCAATTGGACATACATACATACATATATACACTCACCTAAAGGATTATTAGGAACACCTGTTCAATTTCTCATTAATGCAATTATCTAACCAACCAATCACATGGCAGTTGCTTCAATGCATTTAGGGGTGTGGTCCTGGTCAAGACAATCTCCTGAACTCCAAACTCAATGTCTGAATGGGAAAGAAAGGTGATTTAAGCAATTTTGAGCGTGGCATGGTTGTTGGTGCCAGACGGGCCGGTCTGAGTATTTCACAATCTGCTCAGTTACTGGGATTTTCACGCACAACTATTTCTAGGGTTTACAAAGAATGGTGTGAAAAGGGAAAAACATCCAGTATGCGGCAGTCCTGTGGGCGAAAATGCCTTGTTGATGCTCGAGGTCAGAGGAGAATGGGCCGACTGATTCAAGCTGATAGAAGAGCAACTTTGACTGAAATAACCACTCGTTACAACCGAGGTATGCAGCAAAGCATTTGTGAAGCCACAACACGTACAACCTTGAGGCGGATGGGCTACAACAGCAGAAGACCCCACCGGGTACCACTCATCTCCACTACAAATAGGAAAAAGAGGCTACAATTTGCACAAGCTCACCAAAATCGGACAGTTGAAGACTAGAAAAATGTTGCCTGGTCTGATGAGTCTCGATTTCTGTTGAGACATTCAGATGGTAGAGTCAGAATTTGGCGTAAACAGAATGAGAACATGGATCCATCATGCCTTGTTACCACTGTGCAGGCTGGTGGTGGTGGTGTAATGGTGTGGGGGATGTTTTCTTGGCACACTTTAGGCCCCTTAGTGCCAATTGGGCATCGTTTAAATGCCACGGCCTACCTGAGCATTGTTTCTGACCATGTCCATCCCTTTATGACCACCATGTACCCATCCTCTGACGGCTACTTCCAGCAGGATAATGCACCATGTCACAAAGGTCCAATCATTTCAAATTGGTTTCTTGAACATGACAATGAGTTCACTGTACTAAACTGGCCCCCACAGTCACCAGATCTCAACCCAATAGAGCATCTTTGGGATGTGGTGGAACGGGAGCTTCGTGCCCTGGATGTGCATCCCACAAATCTCCATCAACTGCAAGATGCTATCCTATCAATATGGGCCAACATTTCTAAAGAATGCTTTCAGCACCTTGTTGAATCAATGCCACGTAGAATTAAGGCAGTTCTGAAGGCAAAAGGGGGTCAAACACAATATTAGTATGGTGTTCCTAATAATCCTTTAGGTGAGTGTATATATATATATATATATATATATATATACATACATACATACATCCATACATGCTAGAAAGTCATTACAATGTTATCTTAAAGGCTAACTAAGCAGAACATATATCATTATAGAACAGAGTTCATAGGTCAACACATGGTTTTAGGGAACAGGCACGTAGGTCATACCGTTTGACAATGTCTCCAAGGTTCTCATCGTAAATAACAAACAGAAATCAAACTATCTTCTGGGCTGACCTTCTAGCTTGACCGTATCTTTCTTAAGTATACAAGAGAGAAAAACAGGTGTAAGAAAATAATTTCTAATTTTCCTTCTACACATATATACATACATACATACATATGTAGCGTTATGTTGGGTGTATTTGGATAAGAGCATTTGGGCTCTGAGCTGAAGCACTGATCTAAAGAAGACCTCTCCCCCCCCAAAGTTATCACATTTTCCTTAGCTCATCAGCTTGGAACTGGTTTGCATCAAAGTGACAGTTTTGGGGAGGATGGCACCGAGAAGAGGCCAAATAGTTTGGAATTCTGCTATGAGATGTCTGGAAAAAGGGGCCTGTAGGTGATAAAAACTCTTTGAAGTGGATGAGAGCCGAAATCCCGACATAGAGCTACGAACCCAGGCCAACCGGCATTTCCAAAAGATGGCATGGATTGACATCAGTCATAAATAAAGCCTCCCTCCAATAGGACACTGGGGGCTGAAACCGAAATCCAATCTCAAGAACTCAGGGACCAATCACCTACTGATCTGACAGACTATAAGGAACAGCGGACAGTCTTTCTCTCTCTCTCTCTCTCACCTGAACCAGAAACTCGCTGCCACAGCTCAACCTGTAGCTCTGTTGCCAGAACCGGAATCAGAAACCAACCAAGTCTTTGCCGGCAACAGAAGAGTTAAACTGGGAGAAGGAGATTGAGCGAAGAATTATTTTAAAGGACTTTATTAAATAAATAACTTCACAGACCCACCTGATCAGTGGAGTTTTACAGCTGGACAATTGACTAAGTCGACTGAATACAAAAGTGTCAGTCACTTAAATAGCTATTTGAGTCTTAAGAAACTTGACCCTTGGAACAAACAGGGCCCTGCTTTCCTCAAAGACTTCGTCTTCAAGTAACTACGGTGGAACCATGCTTACAAAGAAGATTTTGTGCACAACCTTGGAGCCTTCAAACCAATGGAAAATCTGTTTGGAAAAGACTCTACATTCGCGAAACCCCAACTTCCAGGTGCATCGACTGAGTGGAAGTTCTTGGACAAAGCCGAACCGGACTGCCTTTGTTCCAAACCACACGGACCTCGTGCCGTGTGCTGTTATCTGAGCCCGAAGCCAGAGAGGCCTCTCTGCGACGAAGTTCACATAAGTTTAACAGTTTGGAGTTTGTGATTCATGACATTTGAGAAATCAATTAGAAATGTTAATCTGTGATTCATAACTCTAGAATGTGTAATATCATTTAGTTTTCTTAAATATAAATGTGAGTTGCATTCAACTGTTTTGTTGATAATTTTAGAAATAAAATCTGTCAACGCCGAGAAATATCTTCTCATTCCTGTTTAACTGTTTAGTCTGAAATTGACACAAGTTAATAGACATTAGATTATTGGTGGCCCTGCCTATCCTTAATCATTGAATAATAATCAGTTAAGGGAAATTGTGGTAACAAATAGGATCTTTCTCGGCACCTAAACGTAAATGAGACTGATATATATATAACGAGAAGTTACCTGACATAAATACTAACCTGCGTAGTTATTTAATGTCTGACTAATAATACTAACGAGAGACTCACCTTCGTCTTACTAACCGGTATTGTAGTCAATGTGTTTATAACCTTTTTTGTTTAACGATTTGTTAAACGGAATGTACGTGCTCTGTGATGTCATAGCAGTAAGCTGAGAGAGGCTCGTCATGTCATCGCTGAGCTGGCTGGCTGGCTCTCTGTGTGTGTGTGTGTGTGTGTGTGTGTGTGTCTCTCTGTCTGTCTGTCTGTCTGTCTGTCTCTCTCTCTCTTACTCTCTCTCTCTCCCTCTCAATTCAATTCATTTGTATTGTCAAAGCAATTGGACATGCATACATACATACATACATATATATGGAAAATAAACAATATGTGTACATCTCTTTCTGCATTAGTGGTGCCCTCACAGATGTGCAAGTTACATGACAGACAGACAGACAGACACACACACACTTTCACACACAGACAGACAGACACAGACACACACAGACACACACACACATACTTTGACAGACAGACAGACAGACACACGCATATTATGGGTCTTTGTTGGGTAGTGAAATGGGTAGCATCAGTCGCAGTGTGGGTAATGTCAGGGAGCCAATCATAGTCCCCGTTATTTGCATATCGTGGCGCAAAGCATTCTGGGAAACGCAACTAAACACGTTTAGTCATGTATTTGTCCATAGTTTACACATGAGATGAAAGAGACAGTATGACGTGTTGATCACCTGGGATTCCTCATGTGTATGTGAGGGGCAGAGGAACCGGATCCCAAGTGTGCGTCCCAGGTGCTATAGGTTTCAAAGCATGCAGGGGAATAGGCACCCCACCCTGACACAAAGAAGACTGGATAGGGAGATATAAATAGCAATGGGGAGACTCTTGTACTTGGTGTGGCTCTATCCATATAGTGGGGCCAGCAGGTGCAGCAATAGAAGCTCAGCCTGGGGAGACTGGATTTAGCATTTCCTCTCCATTTTGATAACTATCCATAATCATTTCTGCAAAATACTTCTATGATACCTATGTATGTTTTTTACTTGTACTATATTATACTATCAAGTATCAGTGTACACATACAATGTGACCTGTTACATTAATACAGAGGCCACGGAAGGCCAGATCACTAATAGCCACTGTCCCCTGATATTACACTTTTTTACAATCACTTTGGCACTCATTTCAGAACCTTGATGTCATTTTTCAAAACTCTAGACACTAAACTCACACCCGATGATCAAAATGCACATTTTTCAAAACTCTAACACTTTTTTACAATTGCTTGGATACAATACACATCAACCTCAGATCATTTGTTCATTGAACTAAAATGACACAACTTAACATCAAAGTATTACCATTTCAAAATGCAATTCACACATTACATCTGAGATCACTGTCTATTCATTTCATTACAAAGATCTAACTATCAATTGATACAGCTGCTCAAAATGATAAGTGACTGTTGCATTACTCTTAATGCATAATTTTATGGAAACTGACAAACAATATTCCATGTTTCGATCATGAAAGTTTCAGGATAATGAGATCCATTGACATCAATAAACGAGGAGCATGAACCAGTTGGACTACATTATCTATGGATGTAATATTTCATCATCATTCATCATCATGTAGCACTTTTCCACACCATGTTTGCAGTGTGGAAGGAAAGTTAGAAATTTTTTCTCTAATACCTGTTTTTCTCTCTTGTATACTTAAGAAAGATAAGGTCAAGCTAGAAGGTCAGGCCAGAAGGTAGTTTGATTTCTGTTTGTTATTTACGATGAGAATCTTGGAGACAATGTCAAACAGTATGATTGAAGTGCCTGCTCCCTAATCCATGTGTTGATCTATGAACTCTGTCCTATAATGATATAAATTCTGCTTAGCTAACTTTTAAGATAACATAGTAATGACTTTCTGATTATAACCAGCTCTTTGATTTTTGTGTATAAAAGCTCTGACTGTTAAAATGAAGGCAGAGCGACTTTGGGATCTACTTGAGTCACTGTTCCTCTCCACGCTGCGTGTATTAAAGGCATTGCAACTAACGCTCCAACCTGGTTGAAGATGATTGTTCTTCCACATCAGATTTGACATTACTGTATGTATGCAGGCCCTTGTAATTGCTTTTCCAATACTGCCAACTGGTTATTGATGATTGATTTCACATTGTGGTACGAGTATCGAGTGAAATGAGTGCTATCCACCCCAGCAACACAGTGATAACATGGAGCCGGCAAGTCATCCAGGTCACAATAGAGGTCAAGCAGTGGGAGGAGGAAGACGTGGTGGTCAAAGGAATGGAAGGGGACATGCACCCCTTCTGAGAGGTGGTCGTGGGCCTCGTCATAGAGGAGGGCTTAGGCCTCACCAGAGAGGCAGCCATGGGCCTCATTTGAGAGGTGTTGGGGGAACGTGGTAGAGGACAAGGCCACGGACCAGACAGCGGCAGCAACAGCAAATAGTGTCCAGTGAAATCCGAGAAATAGTTGTAGAGCATGTTGTAAATCATGGCATGACCATGACTGAGGCAGCTACAATGATTCAATCAAACCTCAGAATCAACTCAGGATCAACTGTGGCCTCAATCATCAGAAATTTCCGTACTGAGAAGCGGCAAGTCTTCAGCATGCACTAAACATTAGGCTACTCTCAATTGTCAAATGACTGTATACTGCATACCAATGTGTAGCACAGAGTATAGTGTGCCTTTTGAAAGAAATGCAGACAGAGTGAAGCAGCTGATGACTGAGTATGTTCAGGTATGTTCAGTTTCAAGATGCCTCTTGTGAAAAATGGTTGTGAGAACCTGAACCTGAACACAGGGCTGATGGAAATTCAGAAGTACAGTAATCAATCCTTTGTTTTACACTAAGCCAGGTGAGGAACACTGCAGTTGACATTTTACTGTAGTTTTGTTCTTTTTTGTAGCTAATTATTGTTGCATGGCTTCAAAGAAACCTATGGTGTGATTTGATTGTATTGCATCAATACATTTCAGATTTTGTTCAATGATTCCACTGTGTCTGTAGTATTCTCTCTACTAGTCCTTTTACAGTGATGTATTTATGTGTAGTACCATAATGAAACATGTATCACATATTTTGTACTACAATATTTAATGATTGTACGAACAACTACACAGTGAAACTATCGGTATCTTCTGTGTGGGTGATCTAAATAAATGTTACTATGGTATTTCATGATAAATGAATTATTTGAACCAACAAGTCTGCAAGTGCAAGGTTTCTTTAAAGATATGAATGCACAATGCAATGTTTTGAACATTGGACAGCCTGTGTTACAAGTGATGACCGTTTTGAGTTTTGTGTCTAGAGTTTTGAAAAATGACATCAAGGTTCTGAAATTAGTGACAAAGTGATTGTAAAAAACTGTATATTCATCCTATTTAATGTGCTCTTTTAAAATGTACTTTTCTTTTTTATGTTGCCATTTCTGTTCTACCAATGTTTCAGTTGTTAGCCAAAGATTGACAGAGTACATCTCATACACACAGGCCAGACAGCAAGGATTTCTTTTTGAAATTCAATTACAAATGCTGCATGAACTCATCAATACGATTAGAGCTCCTGAAAGCAATATAACTAACTCACTCTACAGCATCTCATTAGCAGTGAAAAGAAACCAAGAAAGTTGGGACAGTCGACTGTTTACCACTATGTAACATCACCTTTTCTTTTAATAACACTTATTAAGCACTTGGGCACTGAAGACACCACTTGGTTAAGTTTAGCAAGTGGGATTTCCCCCCATTCATCCATTATGCATTTCCTCAGCTGCGCAACTGCACAGGGCCTTCGTTGTCTTAATTTGCACTTCATAGTGCGCCACACATTCTCAATTCGGAGACAGGTCAGGACTGCAGGCAGGCCATGCTAGCACCCGCACTCTCTGCCTACGCAACCATGCGCTTGTAATCTGGGCAGAATGTGGTTTGGCGTTATCCTGCTGAAAAATGCAGGGACGTCCCTGGAAAAGACGATGTCTGGATGGCAGCATATGTTGCTCCAAAATGTGTACATCTCTTTCTGCAAAAATGGTGCCCTCACAGATGTGCGAGTTACATGACAGACAGACACTCATACACACTGTCACACCCACACACACACACACACACTTTCACAGACAGACACACGCACACACACTCACTTTCACACAGAGACAGACACACAAACACAGAGACAGACACACACACACTCACTTTCACACAGAGACACACAAACACATACACTTTCACACAGACACACACACACATACATACATACATACATACATACATACATATATAAGGAAAAGAAACAATACATTTAAAAATCACAAAAAGATGTAATAAAGTACAGAAAATCTAAATGTAATAAAATGTGATCTTTAATACACACAAATATGTATGGCTGGTCGGATGCGTCTTGGACTCGGGTTCCTCTTCATTACGTATAATGCTTTTGCCTTTTGCTATAGCTTTCCGTGGAGGGGATCGTGGGTGAGTTTGTACCATTCTTGGGAGGCTCTGCCTTGTTGGGGCGGAGCTGTGATCCAGGTGAACAGCAGATCGGACATAGGTGGGCATGTGGGCGGAGGAGGAAGGCCGGTCAAGCAAATAAGCTTGCTAAGGTACGCAGCAGCAGCAAGCAGCCCCACCATCCAGTCAGCCAGCCAGTCTGGCTGGCAGTGACTGAGTGGTTGACAGACGGCAAGCAACGGAATGTACGTGCTCTGTGATGTCATAGGAGTCACCTGAGAGAGATGTTTGTGATGTCATCGCTGAGCTGGCTGGCTCTGTGTGTCTTGCTGGCTGTGTGTGTGTGTGTGAGAGAGAGAGAGACTTTTTGACTTTTATCAGACTTCATTGCCTGTTTGCAACACGCAATAATTCATACAAAAGAAAATAAATAAATAAATAAAAAATAGTGTTCCCCTTTGTTTGTCTCCCCCCAACAAGCATTAACTCCGCCACTGATCTGTACACTTTTAAAGAAAGCAACCCAATACACACAACAAAACAACCATCAAATACTAAACCCTATAAATGAATTACATAATAAAAACCAACTCCCCGTCATACAATTCACAAAGGGCATCATTAATACACCAGACCTGTTCAAAACTCTCCAAATCATTCATCAGCCTGTAATAGTTAAACTCTAGTCTGACTCTGCACTTGACCAGCATGGCAAACACTCTCACTGCATCCTCACTGCCCTCCCCACACACTCTGTTCTTCCTAGTCTTATAGACGGCCATTTTAGCCTGGCCCAGCAAGAAGTTTACCAGCTGGTCCACATGTTTGGTCCTTCTGGTGTATCGCGCCCCTAAAATAAAAACCTTTGTGTTAAAAATCAGGTTAAGATCAGTAAAAAGACGAGTTAAAAGACTAAAAATGGGTGACAACCGAGAGCAAGTGCTGAAACAGTGAAACACGGTCTCTCTCTGAGCACAGAATGGGCAGGCGTCGGACACAGCAGGGTTAAGAACAGTAATAAAAGAATTGACAGCAATAATGGTGTGTAACACCCTCCACTGCAGATTGCCAGCTCTCTTATTGAGGGGGGCTTGTACAGGCTTCTCCAGGCGGGCGCAGTGTCTTCCCCCAGCCCCAGCCTGTAAAGTAATTTTAGGAATCACAAAGAAACAGTTGAAAGTGCTAAATAAGTATTTTGATGCACCATATTAATTTAGGAAATTTACATGTTGTTTTTCATCAGCTTCTGTATCTGATGGCTCCACATCACTGGCTGGATTGACAGCAACGACACTCTAAAAAAAGAAGTGTTAAGTTTGAGCATTCAGGACTTGTTTTGAAGATCCTGAATATCACTGGTCCACAATTTATCTGTGAAACTATGGGTTAATCTCCATATACAAAATACTTTTCACACACACTTTAAATTTACAACTAAATTTACATGTTGATGTCTTTCGTCAGCTTCTGTATTTGATGGCTCAATATAACTGGTTGCATTAACAGCAACGGCACACTACAAGAAAATAACATTATATTTAAACATTCAGGACTGGTTTAGCATCACCTCGAATATCCCTAGCCCTTGAGGTCGATTGTTATTGTGGTCTTCAAGACCAGTGCTTCTCAACCTTAGTCCTGGAGGAGGCCCACTGTCTGCTGATTTTCATTACAACAACATTGTAGGTTATATCAGTGACTGTGGTCCTAAAGTACCCCTATGCCTGCTGTTTTTTTTCCAGTTGAGCTCTTAATTACCTAATTGGCTTAACTGAAGCCATTTAACCCTTTTCCCAGGTCTTTGGTTGTTGATGAGTTACAAAGAGCTGGATTGTGGCCCGCCATGACTGGAAGTGAAGAACACTCACTCTAGGCCTTTAACTTAATGTTCATATGTAGGGGCCTATCCATCTGATTTGTTTTTGCACATTTATTAACAGAAAAATTGATGGTACGTGAAATCATCTGAGCTGAAAAATATAATGTTCCACCAATAATAAAATAAATGTATTAATTAAAATTATAGAGATAATAGAATGTTCACAGATTATTAGTTCAGAAAACAAAATATTTTTTTATATCTTAAATAGAATTAACACTCAAATCAGTTGTAGGGTAAACAAGGTCTATTTTTTGGATTGATTTTATAATTATACATGTATGGCTGCATGAAGCTTACCTGAGAATCTGATATTTTAGTAACTTTGTTGCTTCTTGTTGGGTAGTCCACGTTTGCCGCCGTTCTTTTTCTGTAAATGTAAATCAAAAGGCAATAATTACATACTGTAATTAAAATACAAAAAGTATAAACATTGTATTATTATTTTTGTATCCTGTTTCTCCATCTCGATGCTGTTCTTTTTGGAATTGCATATCTAGGTTTACTTAAATACTGTTTATAAGATTGTAAACTCATCATCCAAATTTCTTCATTTGCCAAACTTTATGTAGTGCGCTTGCAGTTTCAGAAGAAGAAAAAAAACTGTAACAGATGGGATATGTAGTACTTTATACTCGAGTGGTCTATGCGATTACACCCTGTTGGTGTTATTAAGAACGCCAAGTACCAGAATGCAGAGCGGGACTGTTTTTTGTGCCGTGACTTGTCGGGGGAAAAACGCGCAGAAAAAACGGACGAGAAGGTGAAGGTAGTATGGCGGTGATGCACGCGTTGGTGAAGTGGGAAAGCGGGGTCGACAAAGACTCTTACAGCGTGATTCCCACTGCTTGCTTTCGCAATTTTGATTTATTCAGCATTGCTGATGATGACGAAGAGACGACTCGAAACTTCAGAGCAGAGTGGAGAGACACGAACAAACCTCCAAAAGGTGGATGGCCTGTCCATGAAGCGCAGATCATTATGACTGGTAACAATGTTTATTTAAAAAAAAAAAACATTAAAGTCTTTACATGCTATTTGATATACACTCACCTAAAGGATTATTAGGAACACCTGTTCAATTTCTCATTAATGCAATTATCTAACCAACCAATCACATGGCAGTTGCTTCAATGCATTTAGGGCTGTGGTCCTGGTCAAGACAATCTCCTGAACTCCAAACTGAATGTCTGAATGGGAAAGAAAGGTGATTTAAGCAATTTTGAGCGTGGCATGGTTGTTGGTGCCAGACGGGCCGGTCTGAGTATTTCACAATCTGCTCAGTTACTGGGATTTTCACGCACAACCATTTCTAGGGTTTACAAAGAATGGTGTGAAAAGGGAAAAACATCCAGTATGCGGCAGTCCTGTGGGCGAAAATGCCTTGTTGATGCTAGAGGTCAGAGGAGAATGGGCCGACTGATTCAAGCTGATAGAAGAGCAACTTTGACTGAAATAACCACTCGTTACAACCGAGGAATGCAGCAAAGCATTTGTGAAGCCACAACACGTACAACCTTGAGGCGGATGGGCTACAACAGCAGAAGACCCCAGCGGGTACCACTCATCTCCACTACAAATAGGAAAAAGAGGCTACAATTTGCACAAGCTCACCAAAATTGGACAGTTGAAGACTGGAAAAATGTTGCCTGGTCTGATGAGTCTCGATTTCTGTTGAGACATTCAGATGGTAGAGTCAGAATTTGGCGTAAACAGAATGAGAACATGCATCCATCATGCCTTGTTACCACTGTGCAGGCTGGTGGTGGTGGTGTAATGGTGTGGGGGATGTTTTCTTGGCACACTTTAGGCCCCTTAGTGCCAATTGGGCATCGTTTAAATGCCACGGCCTACCTGAGCATTGTTTCTGACCATGTCCATCTCTTTATGACCACCATGTACCCATCCTCTGATGGCTACTTCCAGCAGGATAATGCACCATGTCACAAAGGTCGAATCATTTCAAATTGGTTTCTTGAACATGACAATGAGTTCACTGTACTAAACTGGCCCCCACAGTCACCAGATCTCAACCCAATAGAGCATCTTTGGGATGTGGTGGAACGGGAGCTTCGTGCCCTGGATGTGCATCCCACAAATCTCCATCAACTGCAAGATGCTATCCTATCAATATGGGCCAACATTTCTAAAGAATGCTTTCAGCACCTTGTTGAATCAATGCCACGTAGAATTAAGGCAGTTCTGAAGGCGAAAGGGGCTCAAACACAGTATTAGTATGGTGTTCCTAATAATCCTTTAGGTGAGTGTATACAATCACAGTATATTTGAAATGAATGTTTAAGTTATTAATGTGTTGTACTTCTAACATACTCTTATAACATGGTAGGTGGTGGTGAGGGCACTAAAAACTCGTCATACATGACTGGCATTTGTAAGAACGATTTATTGTGTGTTGTGCTTTACAATAAAATCCCCCAAATCACAAAATAAATTAAACCAGATATAATTTAACTTCAGTTTTGATTCAGTGTTGGCTGTTCATCTTAATTTGTATGGTCAAAGCACAGTATTTTTATGACAAATAAATATAATCCCCAAATATCTGTGGACATAATGCAGGGTTTTATTTATTTTATTTTTATTTTAGGAAAAGAAGGCGAACTAAGAAGAAAACTTAATGACCTAACAAAAATGCCCTGTCCTAAAATGAAGACAGTACCTAAACCAAACAAAAAACTTCAAATTTCAGATGATAGTGACCTTGATGAACCACAGTTACCGGTGAGATAATTACTGCAAATATTAAATAAATGTATTGCAGGATTGTGTTTTTTAAATCATTTTCATATATATATATATATATATATATATATATATATATATATATATATATATATATTCATTTTAAACTCTTTTTCTCTCTGAATACAGCACAAAATAAGAAAGAAAACCGATGGAGCTTCAAGAATTAGATCCCGTCATATTCTACAGACATTTAAAGAGTCCAGTGAAGTTGAGCTACAGCAAAACGTTAAGCAGCTCGAAAAGGAAAACACAAGACTTAAAATTGAAAACCAATGTCTTCGAAACCGTATGGTTGATGGTAAGTTTTTTATTTATAGCAAATAATTCCTTACCTTGATAAATGTTATTCTTCAGTAATTTAGATTCCAGAGTAATGTATTATAGTTGATCATACTGAAGTAATCTAGAACCACAATACAGACTCTTAATGTGCACTGTCTAATAGTTTAATAATACTGATTATTAAATAAAGTTTTTCAACATAACTTCATAATCCTACATTAATGACTATATGCATTACATTAGACCTGGTAATTCTTGTATTTTATCTCTTTTATTTTTTTCGTAGCTAATGTTAATGACCCACAAAAAGGTCAGTTTGCCAATAACATAGAGCAAGTCTCTCAAGTATAATTGCAGGCATTGATGGTTTTGTTTTCACTTTGTATTAAATATATTACTAGAAATGATTATCATTTAATACTAAGGTTTTTTTCTCCAGAGATTCCAGACCTTTTGGACAATCTGAAAAAAATTGTAACAAAAGCCACATTGATCAGCAATGAAGACAAAAGTGTGTCACCATCAAGTGGTTCTGACAGCCCCACAGCAAATTGTTCTGAATCTGGATTTAGCATTTCCTCTCCATTTTGATAACTATCCATAATCATTTCTGCAAAATACTTCTATGATACCTATGTATGTTTTTTACTTGTACTATATTATACTATCAAGTATCAGTGTACACATACAATGTGACCTGTTACATTAATACAGAGGCCACGGAAGGCCAGATCACTAATAGCCACTGTCCCCTGATATTACACTTTTTTACAATCACTTTGGCACTCATTTCAGAACCTTGATGTCATTTTTCAAAACTCTAGACACTAAACTCACACCCGATGATCAAAATGCACATTTTTCAAAACTCTAACACTTTTTTACAATTGCTTGGATACAATACACATCAACCTCAGATCATTTGTTCATTGAACTAAAATGACACAACTTAACATCAAAGTATTACCATTTCAAAATGCAATTCACACATTACATCTGAGATCACTGTCTATTCATTTCATTACAAAGATCTAACTATCAATTGATACAGCTGCTCAAAATGATAAGTGACTGTTGCATTACTCTTAATGCATAGTTTTATGGAAACTGACAAACAGTATTCCATGTTTCGATCATGAAAGTTTCAGGATAATGAGATCCATTGACACCAATAACCGAGGAGCATGGTTTCTTAGGGTTACCATAGACTTGACTGTGTCTTCTTGTTTGTGAAGGAACAGGACTGTGTTTTCCTGTCTGGGTTCCCGCAGGCTTAAGTGGGTTTGACCTACTATTAGAAAAAAAAAAAAAAAGGAGCGCTAATTAATTGTTCAATATCTGATACGCCGGTGATAATATAAAATAACGTGTTTATAGTTTATAGAAGTTTATAGTGTTTATGGTAAATGAAGAAAAGTCATTAAGTTATATACAAGTTCTATAAATGCAAACATTGAAAAGCATGTTTGTTGTTATTCCTATATAGGATTTAGTATTATTTGTGTTTTCTTGTTTTTTGCTATTTTTTCTCCCCTGTCGTTTATTGTTATTTTGCGGGCTTGCACGCCTTGGTTGTTGTGTACAAAACGATACATAGAAAATGGGAAAACGTGTTACTGTGTGGGAACAGCTCTAGTAAGATGGGCGACCCGCCACTTAAAGGTACACATGTAAGGTACATGTATGATAACTATGGAGTGAAGCGGTGCGTTTGACTGGACAATAGGTGACAGAAAATTAAGGTTTCCAGAAGATGGGACTTTTGATTCAGATAGACTTGAGCACCTAAAAACGGTTTTGCAAAATAGGAATACAAAGCATTAAGAAATGAGAAACCAAAGCTAGCTATCTTAAAACATTTGTTAGAGAAAAGAAAGAAAAGACAACAGGCATAATTCAATCTGAATGCCCCGAAGACAAATTAAAAATATATATATATATATGTTTTTCAGTATAAATGACAGTCCTCAAGATACTGAAGGAAAATTACTAGATAAGTAATAAATAAGGGTAGTTTGAGACACTGCAGGTCAATATGACATGCCAACCAAAACCATGGTATCTGAATTTACTATGGATATAAATTAATATGTGTCTCTTTGTATGTTTGTACGTTTTCAGTTTGCGCAAGGTAAATGTCCATATTTTGACTTTTTCATGTACTGTATAGTCCAGAATATGACTAAGAGAGTCATAAGTCACAAATAGTTACAGAATGATAGCTAAAAAACGCCAGTTAAATATGTTGTAATAACAGACCTACAAGAAAGTCAGCATTTAACTGTACACAGAATGCTATTGCAAACAGAAATAATAATACAAAATTAAGTTATTTAAATAGGTCTTACGAATACAGAAGTTAAAAGTAACATGTTAGAAATGGAATTAGAGCCAAATTTAGAAATAGGAATCCGAGGCAACCACAAACATTCGGTGAAGGTTTCTTACATATTGATAAATAGATAACCAGATACTCCAGGAAATTAACGATGTGCTCATTTGGAAGCTATGAGTTCCACAATGAAGAGTTTTTAAATCCCTAGTAATAGATCCCTAAATACAATGTGTAGGTAAGAAATTAACTATTGATCAGTTCAATCTGGATTCGGGAACAGTTCTTCTGAACCTGTACTGGTGTAGATTGGACTTCAATAGGAGGAAGTGACACAATAAAGACATGAGCCGCGCAGGAGGACAGTCTTAGTGCCCACGCAGGTTCTTAGTTGGGGAAATCATTGACTGGACACATTTTTTGAAAATGTGCTTTCCTGAAGTACCTGGACATCATTATTGAGATCAATGAAAAGGCTTATTTTCCAAAGATTAAATACATTCATTAACTACAATAATGTAGTGAAATGTATATAAATAGTAATAATACAAATCGATCAAATATAACTTGCATTTTCTTGTAAGAAATTAGGAATAGGAGAAAGAACAGCTGTTGGGATGCAGTGCGATGTTATCCAAAATTGAAAGCGGTTGAGAAAGGAGAGTTTGTTCTGTGTGAGACAAATGTACTGCCACGAGAGACTCTGATGGTGATTGACTGGAATATGAGGGAAAATAATGAAGTTACTACAGGTATAACTAAAGGTGTAACATAACTAATTTAATGAAACATAGTCATGGCAAGTTATAAAACTGTTTGGAAATAGTCCTTTCACAAACAGAAATACCCTATCAATTAGGAAGAGGGGGGCAGGGGGCAAGGGCCGTATGTGCTCCTCTGCTCCCCCTGTTCGCCTGAGCAGACAAGCAGCCTGAGATGAGAGAGAGAGAGAGAGAGAGAGAGAGAGAGAGAAGTCAGAGACAAGGCAGAGACTGTAAGTACGTGTAAGGGTTCATAACTTATTACAAACAGAGCAAGAGTGTAATGAATGGTAATTTACACTGCTTGTATTAATAATGATAATAATATTGATGTTGATACAGACGAATACGTCACATACTAGATGACAACCGCATAAAACTAATAATAATGAAAATAGGAATAATAGGAGTATGGAAATAATTTCAAATTATGGTTTATTGGTAAAAAATGAATTGAGAAACAAAGATTAATAACTGCCATCATTTACCCAACTACTATTAACTATGGTGTTGAAGGAGCTGCTGTAATAGTTATTGTAATGGTCTCAGGTATTTAAGTTAGATAAAAGGACAAAGATAAGCACATTGTTTTGAAACTTTGACAACTCCACACAAAAAGAGTATCTACACTAGGAAGTAAAGCTGATTCAATAAACACAGGAGATATGATGCTGCTGACGACAGCTGAGTGCTGTACTGAAATAATTTGATAAATGAGATAAATTGGAATCAAGATTATTATTATTTTGAATTGTCCCTTTACTAGAAACCTTATAGATTGTGCGAATGTCAACTAATGTGATAGAGATGCCTTTTATAAGGACGATCTCTGATGTTGTGTGAACCACACATTGTGTCTTCAGACTGATTTATTCCACATGGCAGATATGCATATTATGAATCGTGTCCTGAAGGAACCGATGTCTGACCCATATGGAGAAGATGCTGGTGTTCTTGTTGAGACACAGTAGGCCAAGGGCGCGGCTTTAAAGACAGCCTCACAGCAACTTGAACAGACCAATGCTGAGGTCCACTACGCTGAAGTGATGCTTGACTCAGTGGAGAAATAAGTTAAAATACTATAATTAAAGGTTTTCCAGATTATAGGAATCTACAATATATTGTGAAACTGCTCAGATGACGTCCGCAGTAGCACATATTCTTCTATTGATAGTTTAATTTATAATGTACTATTAGTGGAGATGTCACATTATTCAAATGAATAGAATGACAGCCATGAAGTCAGAATCAGTCCATTGCCCTTCACTTAAGATTTGTACAATGTATAATGTTTATAAATCAAAACGCAACAAATATATGTACAATACAGTTTACAAACTGAATTTGTAAAAAAGAATGTTTTGCTGACTTTTGTATTCTCTTTGAAGCAACAAAATGTATGTGTTATGTATGTCGTAACTAGGGTTTGACTTTTATGACCTGGGGCTGGATGAAATTTAATTTGAGATGCACTGTAAAAGCTCCAGGAAATTGCAACTGGCCACTGCACCTTCCATAAGAGAGCTCAAACATTTGCTAATGCATTGGTTGCCTCACAGGCACTCTTTCCCTGGTTTGCCCATGTGGCGCATGGTGTTGGCCACACGGGCAAAGGGGGGATGTGTGCATCAGTCTTTTAAATTGGTTTGCCCCAGGTTTTATAGTAACAGCTTAGCAATATTGTAGAACTTGCCACATTTGTCAAGCTCATAATCCTGCAATATGCAAATAGATTGTGTTCAAAAGCTTAAATGTTGTGGATATGAATATATACTTGTAATAATATATAGGTGTTCTAAATGGGTTGAAGCCTATCCCGTAGGAAGGCTGAAGTAGTAAAAGTAGCAAAAATACAGTTAAGGGATGTTATATGTAGATTTCGCATTCCAGGGAAATTTCCAGTGATAGGAACACTCACTTCACTGGGACAATAGTGCAGGAACTATGCAAAGCCCTGCGAGGTAAACAACATTTTCACTGCCCCATCAGGCTCAGTCAGCTGGAGCAGTGGAGAAACAAAATGGGATATTAAAGAATAAGCTGTCTAATATATGCAAACAAACAGGACTCAAACGTCCAGATCCCCTTCCTATAGTCCTAATGACAATGAAATCGTCAGCAAATTGAGAAATACAGGTCTTTCTCCGTGTGAGATTATTATGGGATGACTTATGAGACTCTCCATCACTCCTCCATTGTCTGTAAGGGAAATGGACATCCACTTGATGGATGATGCTATGTTGTCTTTTTGTATGGGACTAACACGTGCTTTCGAAGCTGTCCATTCACAGATGAAAGCCGCCCAGACTGAACCATCCCAGCAGGTTTACCACCCCTTCCAGCAAGATGACTGTGTATATCAAAGCACACAAGAGAAAGTCCTCCCAACAGCCCAGGTGGACAGGGCCCTACCAGGTGCTCCTGACCACCCACACAGCTGTGAAGTGCCTAGGAACGACGACATGGATCCACTCCTCACACTGCAAACTTGCCAATCGAGGCGATCAGCACAACCCTGGTGGAGAACAGAGGGATAAAGGAATTGTTCTTCCACATCAGATTTGACATTACTGTATGTATGCAGGCCCTTGTAATTGCTTTTCCAATACTGCCAACTGGTTATTGATGATTGATTTCACATTGTGGTACGAGTATCGAGTGAAATGCGTGCTATCCACCTCAACAACACAGCGATAACATGGAGCCGGCAGGTGATCCAGGTCACAATAGAGGTCAAGCAGTGGGAGGAGGAAGACGTGGTGGTCAAAGGTGTAGCGTAAGGTACACTTATAAAATTCAATTAAAGAAGTGAATTTATAGTATCACCTTATCACGAATCCTGGAATCTTGTAGAACTCATTTTCTGTAATAATTGGATGCAGACACCAATTCCAAAGATATAAATTGTCAAATTTATTCAAAAACAAAGACTAAATGTAGCACTACACTAATTATACAAAAGGGAAAAACTAATTAAAATTCAACTCTAGATCAACAAATCAAAGACAAATCACTTCCGTGACCAAATCAAAGACCATGGGATCGCATATGATAACACACAAATCATTAAACAAAAAAGGTTATAAACACATTGACTACAATACCGGTTAGTAAGACGAAGGTGAGTCTCTCATTAGTAATGTTAGTCAGACATTCAATAACTATGCAGGTTAGTATTTATGTCAGGTAACTTCTCGTTATATATATATATCAGTCTCATTAACGTTTAGGTGGAGAGAAAGATCCTATCATTACTTGTTACCACAATTTCCCTTAACTGATTATTATTCAATGATTAAGGATAGGCAGGGCCACCTATAATCTGGTGTCTATTAACTTGTGTCAATTTCAGACGTTGACAGATTTTATTTCTAAAATTATCAACAAAAGAGTTGAATGCAACACACATTTATATTTAAGAAAACTAAATGATATTACACATTCTAGAGTTATGAATCACAGATTAACATTTCTAATTGATTTCTCAAATGTCATGAATCACAAACTCCAAACTGTTAAACTTATGTGAACTTCGTCGCAGAGAGGCCTCTCTGGCTTCGGGCTCAGATAACAGCACACGGCACGAGGTCCGTGTGGTTTGGAACAAAGGCAGTCCGGTTCGGCTTTGTCCAAGAACTTCCACTCAGTCGATGCACCTGGAAGTTGGGGTTTCGCGAATGTAGAGTCTTTTCCAAACAGATTTTCCACTGGTTTGAAGGCTCCAAGGTTGTGCACAAAATCTTCTTTGTAAGCAGGGTTCCACCGTAGTTACTTGAAGACAAAGTCTTTGAGGAAAGCAGGGCCCTGTTCGTTCCAAGGGTCAAGTTTCTTAAGACTCAAATAGCTATTTAAATGACTTTCGTATTCAGTCGACTTAGTCAATTGTCCAGCTGGATGGCTGGGCACAGGCGGGCAGCGCAGTCTGTAAAGTTCTTTATTTAATAAAGTCCTTTAAAAGAATTCTTCGTACGGCTCAATCTCCTTCTCCCAGTTTAACCCTTCTGTTGCTGGTAAAGACTTCGGTTTCGGATTTCGGTTTCAGCCCCCAGTGTCCTATTGGAGGGGGGCTTGATTTATGACTGATGTCAATCCATGCCATCTTTTGGAAATGCCGGTTGGCCTGGGTTCGTAGCTCTATGTCGGGATTTCGGTTCTCATCCACTTCAAAGAGTTTTTATCACCCACAGGCCCCTTTCTCCAGACATCTCATAGCAGAATAACAAACTATTTGGCCTCTTCTCGGTGCCATCCTCCCCAAAACTGTCACTTTGATGCAAACCAGTTCCAAGCTGATGAGCAAAGGAAATCTGATAACTTTGGGGGGGAGAGGTCTTCTTTAGATCCGTGCTTCAGCTCAGAGCCCAAATACTCTTATCCAAATACACCCAACATAACGCTACACACCCCATCCCAAAGATGCTCTATTGGGTTGAGATCTGGTGACTGTGGGGGCCAGTTTAGTACAGTGAACTCATTGTCATGTTCAAGAAACCAATTTGAAATAATTCGACCTTTGTGACATGGTGCATTATCCTGCTGGAAGTAGCCATCAGAGGATGGGTACATGGTGGTCATAAAGGGATGGACATGGTCAGAAACAACGGGCCGTGGCATTTAAACGATGCCCAATTGGCACTAAGGGGCCTAAAGTGTGCCAAGAAAACATCCCCCACACCATTACACCACCACCACCAGCCTGCACAGTGGTAACAAGGCATGATGGATCCATGTTCTCATTCTGTTTACGCCAAATTCTGACTCTGAAATCGAGACTCATCGGACCAGGCAACATTTTTCCAGTCTTCAACTGTCCAATTTTGGTGAGCTTGTGCAAATTGTAGCCTCTTTTTCCTATTTGTAGTGGAGATGAGTGGTACCCAGTGGGGTCTTCTGCTGTTGTAGCCCATCCGCCTCAAGGTTGTACGTGTTGTGGCATAACAAATGCTTTGCTGCATACCTCGGTTGTAGCGAGTGGTTATTTCAGTCAAAGTTGCTCTTCTATCAGCTTGAATCGAGTCGGCCCATTCTCCTCTGAGCTCTAGCATCAACAAGGCATTTTCGCCCACAGGACTGCCGCATACTGGATGTTTTTCCCTTTTCACACCATTCTTTGTAAACCCTAGAAATGGTTGTGCGTGAAAATCCCAGTAACTGAGCAGATTGTGAAATACTCAGACCGGCCCGTCTGGCACCAACAACCATGCCACGCTCAAAATTGCTTAAATCACCTTTCATTCCCATTCAGACATTCAGTTTGGAGTTCAGGAGATTGTCTTGACCAGGACCACACCCCTAAATGCATTGAAGCAACTGCCATGTGATTGGTTGATTAGATAATTGCATTAATGAGAAATTGAACAGGTGTTCCTAATAATCCTTTAGGTGAGTGTATATGTATGTATGTATGTATGCATGTCCAATTGCTTTGACAATTCAAATGCACTGAATTGAGAGAGAGAGAGAGAGAGAGAGAGAGAGAGAGAGAGAGAGTTGTAGTCCAGACCACTGCAAAATTCCTGCTGAAGTGATCTGGATCACCACCCAATGGCCCAAGGACCACTGCAAACTTGGATTTCAATGTATTTGTGTAATCTGTGTTGCAATAGCACCTACCATGTTCCTTTGTGGTGATCTGGTTAATTCTGATCTGGGAAAACCACAATCCTGCAGGTTTAATAAGTCTCTCTACACATCAGTCCCTGAGTACCTTCAACCAATGGTCATTTTGACCAATTAAGCCCAAGATTTGAGTCAATTAAGTTGTCAAGGACTACCCAGTGAAGACGTGAACTCACGACTAGGTCACACTGTGAGCTCACCAGAGCAGACATTACACTGAGCTCACTGTGAGCTCACTTAGCGCTTTTCCAGCGACATGGTGACGGTGCTGGAGCCGGAGCCGCTGCCCTTAGCCGGTGGCTAACCCACCTCTATGTTACAAATGTTCCCTAAACACTTATTTTGCAAGATCAATAAAAATCCTTTAGGAAATTTAAACTTTTACTGACACACATAGTTAATAGCAATGTATTATAACTTTACCAAAAATAATAATCTGTATATCTTTAATTGTTTAGACGTTATTAAGATATAATGCATCTTTCACATAGGGAACATTTGTAACATGTTAGGAAAAACAAACAAATGATTTGAAAATATTCATAATTACAGCATACAATTTGTCAGGCTTCATAAGAATGGTATTTATAACATACTCTGTAAAAATCAAGCAAATAGCATTTGTGGTTCACGAGAAAATATATATATATAATCAAAGCTATCAGACTATAGCAGCCGGTGTATGAAGACACATGCGATTATACAGCATTATTTGGCAGCTTCGCAAGACCTAATTTGAAACGTTGTTGGTAAGTTAGATAATTAGTGGGGACCCTCTATTTGCAGTTCTTCCCCTCCATAATTGCTAAAATAAAGTTTTACTGACATTTTATTGACCCTACCACTGCATAGGGCACATCTGTAACATGAACGCTACTGAATGGCACATACATTGAAAACTACGGAGAACTGAGACAAATCCACTTTACACTTCATAAATAATCTTAAAACGTTTCCAACCAAGGCAACACCCACTTGAAATACGTTCATTCTCATTTTTGGTAAACAAAAAGAGAGATTGTTACATATGTTCCCTATGATGCATCTACAGAGAGAGAGAGACAGACAGACACTAACTCTCTCTCTCTCTCTCTCTCTCTCTCTCTCTCTCTCAGCTGGGAGTGTGTGGGAGGGGTCTGCAGTGAGCGGGAGTGCTGCTGAGAGCTCTGTCCTTTGGCTGCGTTTTTTTGTTGCTTTACTTTTTTCAGTTTGTTTATTTTGTCTTCTGTTTTCAGTGCTTTTCTTATTGTGGGGGAACAGGGGAGGGGAGGGGGGAGTACCGGTAGTTCTTCCCGGGTCGGGGGGTCGGACCCCCTGAATGCGTCTTTTGAAAAACTGACCCGACGCCATGGAGTCAAGATCGCTCCGGTGCAGTTCTGCCCCCTAGAGCAGTGTGTGTTAGCGGTTGGGGAGGTAGCAGGGTGTGAAAATATCAAGTCTGCTGCCATTGTTATCTTCTTAAAAACCACTGATCTGCTCAATCAGCTAGTGGCTAATGGCACAGTGTTAGACGACACTTTCACCCCGGTGTTGCCGCTCGCTGCTCCTGCCCGGAAGGTAACGCTGTCTAACGTCCCTCCGTTCATCCGCACCGGCTCGGGCAGCTGATGTCCGGCATTAAGAGGGTCCCGCTGGGCTGCAAAGCCCCGCAACTGAAACACGTCGTGTCCTTCCGAAGGCAGCTGTATATGATCCTCAATAACATCAATGAGGATCTTAATGTCATTTTTAAATTTAAGATCGACAATACCGACTACGTCGTGTTCGCTACTTCGGAGTCCATGAAGTGTTTCAGGTGTGGGAGCGAGGGGCATGTCGTGAGGAACTGTCCCGAGCAGGACAGGGAGCGGGAGGAGGAGCGGGGCGACGCGGGGAGGAATAGAGACACCGGCCCGCAGCCACAGATGCAGCGGGCAGACAGAGATCGAGCCCCGGCGGAGGAGACAGTCGCCGGTCGGACCGATGGTACCACTGATGCCGTGACGGGGGAAGAGCTGCCCGGAGGCGATGACGCACAGCTGGGGGACGGGGTCGAGGCAGCGGGGGATAGTGACGACCGAGACGCCGGGGGGAGATGGTGTTGAGGCGGTGCACGGGGCGCTGGTTAGTGACGAGGAACAACCTCAGCAGCCAGCAGACGGGCGGACAGACACACAGGGTGTAGCCGAGGAGGAGGCAGGGCCAGGCTCGGCGGTACAAGCCGAGGCGCCGGGTGGAAAAAACGCACTAAGAAGGTGCTGGGAGGGAGCACGGACGGTGTTGGTAAATAGTGGCAGTAAAAGAAGTGGTGGCACAGTAGTGAAGCTGGGGTAGCGAGCGGCTTGGTGGGGAAAGGTCCGGGCTACACGCTGGAGCATCGCAGCTCGGAGTGACAGTGAGGGCGGCTTCACGGATTCCTCTCTCGCCTCCTCGTCCGCGGTGAGTCAGAGCTGCAGTGAAGGATATCAGGAGGTTTTTAGAGAAAACGAAGGGAAAGAGGTCTGTTGTAGTGGAGCAGTTTTTCCCAGATCGTGCACGCCTGCTGGCCTCTATTAAGTTTTTACAGAAACCCTGACCTATCAATTTGTACAACACTCACTGAAAACCATGGTTGGGGTCAATTCCTGTTTTTCAATTCCAATTCCTCCTACAAATCAATTCAAAATTGCAATTACTTTTTGCATTCACATAATATTCTTTATTGGAATTGAATTGAAAAGGGAATTAAAAATTGAATTGGAATTGACCCCAACCCTGTTGAAAACAAAACAAAAAATACAGATCTGGTTCTTCAAATCTTCACTCTGGTTTCATTCTGTGTCGTAGTTCATTTATCTTGCTGTTAATTGCACCACCAATTACACTCTTTGGGGTACTGGGCAATTTTTTCAAGGTAGCCCCTAAAAAACATGTATCACATAGATTTAATGACTTGCACATAGATATATAAAAATCTTTTAATAAACATACCACATATCTTTGAGAAGGGTTCATTAGTTACATATTGCCACAGTAAATCAACATTTTTGTGTGTGGGTGTATTTAAATGTTTTGGTGTATGCTCTTAAACTTGTCTTACACTAGTTCATAGTAAAATCTGTACTTGGCGAAGCAGCTATGCAAAGGCAGTCTTTTCTCCATTAATACCTTGCTTAAGCATTACATTGATGTGGCACAACTGGACTGAAATGTGAAGTATTTGCTCAAAAGTCAAATTTAAATGAGACATGAAAGTTTATATTGTCAAGGATCCCATGGCACTATTCATTATTATTATGTATTAATATGTCTGAAGCATTAATCCAAGGTGATTTACAAGGTGTTGTTGAAAGAGTGACGTGGCTGAATTCTAAGTCAGGCTTCCCTCAATCAGGTCTAACAAATTTGTTATGACTCCACCTTTACTGCTGTGTAGTAATCTGCTGGTACAAAATGGCTGCACCCCAGAGGGTGGTGGGTGAAGTGAGTCTGTAGAGCACTTTGGGATCTTTCCAGCTGCTACATGTAAGGTATTATTATTTATTAATAAATTAACTCTAGTCTCTGAAACTAAAACAAAGGCCAAAGGAACATTTCAAATGCTAACCCTTTGTGTTCTATACAGTTAAAAAGGAGAGTTAGAAATTTTGTACAACAGCATTTACATACCATATATGGCTTCCACCTTTAAGCGATCCAGAGGTGTCTTTTTCTCCGAAGTTGGATCTCTCTTGCTGCCACCACCACGAAGATTGCTCTTTAGTAATGTTGGAAAGTCAAAGACAGCAACCGTCAGGGTTCTTGCATATGACGTATTCGTGCTGCACCTCTCTGCAAGGATCCAGGACAGTTTGTCAATGTAAACTCCAGTGCCTGGGAATATTTCCACCTAAAAGACAATGGTAAATAAAAAACAAGTTTATCCCCAAACTATTCTTATATTATGTTAAGTGGAATACATTATCAGTAAGGCTGTGATTTTGTTACAGAAATGTGTTATTAAAGACCACAGTATGTCTCAATTCTAAGTTTATTAATTTACAGACATAATAAAGTCAGTGAATCTGTGACACCCATAATTCAATTACATTCTTATTATCAACTATAACTATGAATATAACTGATAATGTAGCATCATTAGATTGTTTACAACCAATATTTGTTTTCAATATATATATTTTTACCTTGTCTTTGTAATATTGTAGACCAAGAGTGTTATACCTGTTTTGGTGATTCTTTGTCAGATTCAGAACAATTTGCTGTGGGGCTGTCAGAACCACTTGATGGTGACACACTTTTGTCTTCATTGCTGATCAATGTGGCTTTTGTTACAATTTTTTTCAGATTGTCCAAAAGGTCTGGAATCTCTGGAGAAAAAAACCTTAGTATTAAATGATAATCATTTCTAGTAATATATTTAATGCAAAGTGAAAACAAAACCATCAATGCCTGCAATTATACTTGAGAGACTTGCTCTATGTTATTGGCAAACTGACCTTTTTGTGGGTCATTAACATTAGCTACAAAAAAAATAAAAAAGATAAAATACAACAATTACCAGATCTAATGTAATGCATATAGTCATTAATGTAGGATTATGAAGTTATGTTGAAAAACTTTATTTAATAATCAGTATTATTAAACTATTAGACAGTGCACATTAAGAGTCTGTATTGTGGTTCTAGATTACTTCAGTATGATCAACTATAATACATTACTCTGGAATCTAAATTACTGAAGAATAACATTTATCAAGGTAAGGAATTATTTGCTATAAATAAAAAAACTTACCATCAACCATACGGTTTCGAAGACATTGGTTTTCATTTTTAAGTCTTGTGTTTTCCTTTTCGAGCTGCTTAACTTTTTGCTGTAGCTCAACTTCACTGGACTCTTTAAATGTCTGTAGAATATGACGGGATCTAATTCTTGAAGCTCCATCGGTTTTCTTTCTTATTTTGTGCTGTATTCAGAGAGGAAAAGAGTTTAAAATGAAAATATATATATATATGAATATGATTAAAAAAAAACAATCCTGCAATACATTTATTTAATATTTGCAGTAATTATCTCACCGGTAACTGTGGTTCATCAAGGTCACTATCATCTGAAATTTGAAGTTTTTTGTTTGGTTTAGGTACTCTCTTCATTTTAGGACAGGGCATTTTTGTTAGGTCATTAAGTTTTCTTCTTAGTTCGCCTTCTTTTCCTAAAATAAAAATAAAATAAATAAAACCCTGCATTATGTCCACAGATATTTGGGGATTATATTTATTTGTCATAAAAATACTGTGCTTTGACCATACAAATTAAGATGAACAGCCAACACTGAATCAAAACTGAAGTTAAATTATATCTGGTTTAATTTATTTTGTGATTTGGGGGATTTTATTGTAAAGCACAACACACAATAAATCGTTCTTACAAATGCCAGTCAAATATGACGAGTTTTTAGCGCCCTCACCACCACCTACCATGTTATAAGAGTATGTTAGACGTACAACACATTAATAACTTAAACATTCATTTCAAATATACTGTGATTGTATATATCAAATAGCATGTAAAGACTTTAATGTTTTTTTTTTTAAATAAACATTGTTACCAGTCATAATGATCTGCGCTTCATGGACAGGCCATCCACCTTTTGGAGGTTTGTTCGTGTCTCTCCACTCTGCTCTGAAGTTTCGAGTCGTCTCTTCGTCATCATCAGCAATGCTGAATAAATCAAAATTGCGAAAGCAAGCAGTGGGAATCACGCTGTAAGAGTCTTTGTCGACCCCGCTTTCCCACTTCACCAACGCGTGCATCACCGCCATACTACCTTCACCTTCTCGTCCGTTTTTTCTGCGCCTTTTTCCCCCGACAAGTCACGGCACAAAAAACAGTCCCGCTCTGCATTCTGGTACTTGGCGTTCTTAATAACACCAACAGGGTGTAATCGCATAGACCACTCGAGTATAAAGTACTACATATCCCATCAGTTACAGTTTTTTTTCATCTTCTGAAACTGCAATTTAGCACTTTCAACTGTTTCTTAGTGATTCCTAGAATTACTAACCGGTATTGTAGTCAATGTGTTTATAACCTTTTTTGTTTAACGATTTGTGTGTTATCCTATGGGATCCCATGGTCTTTGATTTGGTCACGGAAGTGATTTGTCTTTGATTTGTTGATCTAGAGTTGAATTTTAATTAGTTTTTCCCTTTTGTATAATTAGTGTAGTGCTACATTTAGTCTTTGTTTTTAAATAAATTTGACAATTTATATCTTTGGAATTGGTGTCTGCGTCCAATTATTACAGAAATTGAGTTCTACAAGACTCCAGGATTCGTGATAAGGTGATACTATGAATTCACTTCTTTAATTGAAATTTAAAAGTGTACCTTACGCTACATATATATATATATATATATATATATATATATATATATATATATATATATATATATGTATGTATGTATGTATGTCCAATTGCTTTGACAATACAAATGAATAGAATTGAGAGGGAGAGAGAGAGAGACAGACAGACAGACTGACAAACAGAAAAACAGACAGACATAGACACACACACACACACACACACACACAGAGCCAGCCAGCCAGCCAGCTCAGCGATGACATCACGAGCCTCTCTCAGCTGACTGCTATGACATCACAGAGCACGTACATTCCGTTGCTTGCCGTCTGTCAACCACTCAGTCACTGCCAGCCAGACTGGCTGGCTGGCTGGATGGGGGGGCTGCTTGCTGCTGCTGCGTACCTTAGCAAGCTTATTTGCTTGACCGGCCTTCCTACTCCTCTGCCCACATGCCCACCTATGCCCGATCTGCTGTTCACCTGGATCACAGCTCCCCCCCAACAAGGCAGATCCTCCCAAAAATGGTACAAACTCACCCACGATCCCCTCCACGGAAAGCTTTAGCAAAAGGCAAAAGCGTTATACGTAATGAAGAGGAACCCGAGTCCAAGACGCATCCGACCAGCCATACATATTTGTGTGTATTAAAGATCACATTTTCTTACATTTAGTTTTTCTGTACTTTATTACATCTTATTGTGATTTATAAATGTATTGTTTCTTTTCCATATGTATGTATGTATGTATGTGTGTGTGTGTGCCTGTCTCTGTGTGAAAGTGAGTGTGTGTGTGTGTGTGTATGTCTGTCTGTCTGTGAAAGTGTGTGTGTGTGGGTGTGAGTGTCTGTCTGTCTGTCTGTCATGTAACTCGCACATCTGTGAGGGCACCATTTTTGCAGAAGAGATGTACACATTTTGGAGCAACATATGCTGCCATCCAGACATCATCTTTTCCAGTGACGTCCCTGCATTTGCAAAAAGATCACATTTTATTACATTTTGTTTATCTGTACTTTATTACATCTTATTGTGATTTATACTTGTAATGTTTCTTTTCCATATATATGTATGTACAGTGGGGGAAAAAAGTATTTGATCCCCTGCTGTTTTTGTACGTTTGCCTTGAGATCATTAACAAGATCCTCCCATGTAGTTCTGGGCTGATTCCTCACCGTTCTCATGATCATTGAAACTCCACGAGGTGAGATCTTGCATGGAGCCCCAGACTGAGGGAGACTGACAGTTATTTTGTGTTTCTTCCATTTGCGAATAATCGCACCAACTGTTGTCACCTTCTCACCAAGCTGCTTGGTGATGGTCTTGTAGCCCATTCCAGCCTTGTGTAGGTCTACAATCTTGTCCCTGACATCCTTGGACAGCTCTTTGGTCTTGGCCATGGTGGAGAGTTTGGAATCTGATTGATTGATTGCTTCTGTGGACAGGTGTCTTTTATACAGGTAACGAGCTGAGATTAGGAGCACTCCCTTTAAGAGAGTGCTCCTAATCTCAGCTCGTTACCTGTATGAAAGACACCTGGGAGCCAGAAATCTTGCTGATTGATAGGGGATCAAATACTTATTTCCCTCATTAACATGCAAATCAATTTATAACTTTTTTGAAATGCGTTTTTCTGGATTTTTTGGCTGTTATTCTGTCTCTCACTGTTAAAATACACCTACCATTAAAATTATAGACTGATCATTTCTTTGTGAGTGGGCAAACGCACAAAATCAGCAGGGGATCAAATACTTTTTTCCCTCACTGTATGTATGTATGTATGTATGTATGTATGTATGTATGTAAGTGTGTGTGTGTCTGTCTCTGTGAAAGTGTGTGTGTGTGTGTGTGTGTCTGTGAAAGTGTGTGTGTGTGTGCATGTGTCTGTCTGTGAAAGTGTGTGTGTGTGTGTGGGTGTGACAGTGTGTATGAGTGTCTGTCTGTCATGTAACTCGCACATCTGTGAGGGCACCATTTTTGCAGAAAGAGATGTACACATTTTGGAGCAACATATGCTGCCATCCAGACATCATCTTTTCCAGGGACGTCCCTGCATTTTTCAGCAGGATAACGCCAAACCACATTCTGCCCAGATTTCAAGCGCATGGTTGCGTAGGCAGAGAGTGCGGGTGCTAGCATGGCCTGCCTGCAGTCCTGACCTGTCTCCGAATTGAGAATGTGTGGCGCACTATGAAGTGCAAATTAAGACAACGAAGGCCCTGTGCAGTTGCGCAGCTGAGGAAATGCATAATGGATGAATGGGGGAAAATCCCGCTTGCTAAACTTAACCAAGTGGTGTCTTCAGTGCCCAAGTGCTTAATAAGTGTTATTAAAAGAAAAGGTGATGTTACATAGTGGTAAACAGTCGACTGTCCCAACTTTCTTGGTTTCTTTTCACTGCTAATGAGATGCTGTAAAGTGAGTTTTCAGGAGCTCTAATCGTATTGATGAATTCATGCAGCATTTGTAATTGAATTTCAAAAAGAAATCCTTGCTGTCTGGCCTGTGTGTATGAGATGTACTCTGTCAATCTTTGGCTAACAACTGAAACATTGGTAGAACAGAAATGGCAACATAAAAAAGAAAAGTACATTTTAAAAGAGCACATTAAATAGGATGAATATACAGTTTTTTACAATCACTTTGTCACTAATTTCAGAACCTTGATGTCATTTTTCAAAACTCTAGACACAAAACTCAAAACGGTCATCACTTGTAACACTGCACAATACAATGTTTTGAACATTGGACAGCCTTTCATATCTTTAAAGAAACCTTGCACTTGCAGACTTGTTGGTTCAAATAACTAATTTATCATGAAATACCATAGTAACATAGTAACACAGAAGATACCGATAGTTTCACTGTGTAGTTGTTCGTACAATCATTAAATATTGTAGTACAAAATATGTGATACATGTTTCATTATGGTACTACACATAAATACATCACTGTAAAAGGACTAGTAGAGAGAATACTACAGACACAGTGGAATCATTGAACAAAATCTGAAATGTATTGATGCAATACAATCAAATCACACCATAGGTTTCTTTGAATCCATGCAACAATAATTAGCTACAAAAAAGAACAAAACTACAGTAAAATGTCAACTGCAGTGTTCCTCACCTGGCTTAGTGTAAAAAGCAAAACAAAGGATTGATTACTGTACTTCTAAATTTCCATCAGCCCTGTGTTCTGGTTCAGGTTCTCACAACCATTTTTCACAAGAGGCATCTTGAAACTGAACATACCTGAACATACTCAGTCATCAGCTGCTTCACTCTGTCTGCATTTCTTTCAAAAGGCACACTATACTCTGTGCTACACATTGGTATGCAGTATACAGTCATTTGACAATTGAGAGTAGCCTAATGTTTAGTGCATGCTGAAGACTTGCCGCTTCTCAGTACGGAAATTTCTGATGATTGAGGCCACAGTTGATCCTGAGTTGATTCTGAGGTTTGATTGAATCATTGTAGCTGCCTCAGTCATGGTCATGCCATGATTTACAACATGCTCTACAACTATTTCTCGGATTTCACTGGACACTATTTGCTGTTGCTGCCGCTGTCTGGTCCGTGGCCTTGTCCTCTACCACGTTCCCCCAACACCTCTCAAACGAGGCCCATGGCTGCCTCTCTGGTGAGGCCTAAGCCCTCCTCTATGACGAGGCCCACGACCACCTCTCAGAAGGGGTGCATGTCCCCTTCCATTCCTTTGACCACCACGTCTTCCTCCTCCCACTGCTTGACCTCTATTGTGACCTGGATGACTTGCCGGCTCCATGTTATCACTGTGTTGCTGGGGTGGATAGCACTCATTTCACTCGATACTCGTACCACAATGTGAAATCAATCATCAATAACCAGTTGGCAGTATTGGAAAAGCAATTACAAGGGCCTGCATACATACAGTAATGTCAAATCTGATGTGGAAGAACAATCATCTTCAACCAGGTTGGAGCGTTAGTTGCAATGCCTTTAATACACGCAGCGTGGAGAGGAACAGTGACTCAAGTAGATCCCAAAGTCGCTCTGCCTTCATTTTAACAGTCAGAGCTTTTATACACAAAAATCAAAGAGCTGGTTATAATCAGAAAGTCATTACTATGTTATCTTAAAAGTTAGCTAAGCAGAATTTATATCATTATAGGACAGAGTTCATAGATCAACACATGGATTAGGGAGCAGGCACTTCAATCATACTGTTTGACATTGTCTCCAAGATTCTCATCGTAAATAACAAACAGAAATCAAACTACCTTCTGGCCTGACCTTCTAGCTTGACCTTATCTTTCTTAAGTATACAAGAGAGAAAAACAGGTATTAGAGAAAGAATTTCTAACTTTCCTTCCACACTGAAAACATGGTGTGGAAAAGTGCTACATGATGATGAATGATGATGAAATATTACATCCATAGATAATGTAGTCCAACTGGTTCATGCTCCTCGGTTATTGGTGTCAATGGATCTCATTATCCTGAAACTTTCATGATCGAAACATGGAATATTGTTTGTCAGTTTCCATAAAATTATGCATTAAGAGTAATGCAACAGTCACTTATCATTTTGAGCAGCTGTATCAATTGATAGTTAGATCTTTGTAATGAAATGAATAGACAGTGATCTCAGATGTAATGTGTGAATTGCATTTTGAAATGGTAATACTTTGATGTAAGTTGTGTCATTTTAGTTCAATGAACAAATGATCTGAGGTTGATGTGTATTGTATCCAAGCAATTGTAAAAAAGTGTTAGAGTTTTGAAAAATGTGCATTTTGATCATCGGGTGTGAGTTTAGTGTCTAGAGTTTTGAAAAATGACATCAAGGTTCTGAAATGAGTGCCAAAGTGATTGTAAAAAAGTGTAATATCAGGGGACAGTGGCTATTAGTGATCTGGCCTTCCGTGGCCTCTGTATTAATGTAACAGGTCACATTGTATGTGTACACTGATACTTGATAGTATAATATAGTACAAGTAAAAAACATACATAGGTATCATAGAAGTATTTTGCAGAAATGATTATGGATAGTTATCAAAATGGAGAGGAAATGCTAAATCCAGTCTCCCCAGGCTGAGCTTCTATTGCTGCACCTGCTAAGTGGCTGCTGGCCCCACTATATGGATAGAGCCACACCAAGTACAAGAGTCTCCCCATTGCTATTTATATCTCCCTATCCAGTCTTCTATAGGTGTCAGGGTGGGGTGCCTATTCCCCTGCATGCTTTGAAACCTATAGCACCTGGGACGCACACTTGGGATCCGGTTCCTCTGCCCCTCACATACACATGAGGAATCCCAGGTGCTCAATACGTCATACTGTCTCTTTCATCTCATGTGTAAACTATGGACAAATACATGACTAAACGTGTTAAGTTGCTTTTCCCAGAATGCTTTGCGCCACGATATGCAAATAACGGGGACTATGATTGGCTCCCTGACATTACCCACACTGCGACTGATGCTACCCATTTCACTACCCAACAAAGACCCATAATATGCGTGTGTCTGTCTGTCTGTCTGTCTGTCTGTGTGTGAAAGTGTGTGTGTGTCTGTCTGTCTGTCTGTCATGTAACTTGCACATCTGTGAGGGCACCACTAATGCCGAAAGAGATGTACACATATTGTTTATTTTCCATATATATGTATGTATGTATGTATGCATGTCCAATTGCTTTGACAATACAAATGAATTTAATTGAGAGGGAGAGAGAGAGAGAGAGAGACAGACAGACAGACAGACAGAGAGACACACACACACACACACACAGAGAGCCAGCCAGCCAGCCAGCCAGCTCAGCGATGACATGACGAGCCTCTCTCAGCTTACTGCTATGACAGCACAGAGCACGTACATTCCGTTTAACAAATCGTTAAACAAAAAAGGTTATAAACACATTGACTACAATACCGGTTAGTAAGACGAAGGTGAGTCTCTCGTTAGTATTATTAGTCAGACATTAAATAACTACGCAGGTTAGTATTTATGTCAGGTAACTTCTCGTTATATATATATCAGTCTCATTTACGTTTAGGTGCCGAGAAAGATCCTATTTGTTACCACAATTTCCCTTAACTGATTATTATTCAATGATTAAGGATAGGCAGGGCCACCAATAATCTAATGTCTATTAACTTGTGTCAATTTCAGACTAAACAGTTAAACAGGAATGAGAAGATATTTCTCGGCGTTGACAGATTTTATTTCTAAAATTATCAACAAAACAGTTTAATGCAACACACATTTATATTTAAGAAAACTAAATGATATTACACATTCTAGAGTTATGAATCACAGATTAACATTTCTAATTGATTTCTCAAATGTCATGAATCACAAACTCCAAACTGTTAAACTTATGTGAACTTCGTCGCAGAGAGGCCTCTCTGGCTTCGGGCTCAGATAACAGCACACGGCACGAGGTCCGTGTGGTTTGGAACAAAGGCAGTCCGGTTCGGCTTTGTCCAAGAACTTCCACTCAGTCGATGCACCTGGAAGTTGGGGTTTCGCGAATGTAGAGTCTTTTCCAAACAGATTTTCCACTGGTTTGAAGGCTCCAAGGTTGTGCACAAAATCTTCTTTGTAAGCAGGGTTCCACCGTAGTTACTTGAAGACAAAGTCTTTGAGGAAAGCAGGGCCCTGTTTGTTCCAAGGGTCAAGTTTCTTAAGACTCAAATAGCTATTTAAATGACTGACACTTTCGTATTCAGTCGACTTAGTCAATTGTCCAGCTGTAAAACTCCACTGATCAGGTGGGTCTGTAAAGTTATTTATTTAATAAAGTCCTTTAAAAGAATTCTTCGTACGGCTCAATCTCCTTCTCCCAGTTTAACTCTTCTGTTGCCGGCAAAGACTTGGTTGGTTTCTGATTCCGGTTCTGGCAACAGAGCTACAGGTTGAGCTGTGGCAGCGAGTTTCTGGTTCAGGTGAGAGAAAGAGAGAGAGAAAGACTGTTCCTTAAAGTCTGTCAGATCAGTAGGTGATTGGTCCCTGAGTTCTTGAGATAGGATTTCGGTTTCAGCCCCCAGTGTCCTATTGGAGGGGGGCTTGATTTATGACTGATGTCAATCCATGCCATCTTTTGGAAATGCCGGTTGGCCCGGGTTCGTAGCTCTATGTCGGGATTTCGGCTCTCGTCCACTTCAAAGAGTTTTTATCACCTACAGGCCCCTTTCTCCAGACATCTCATAGCAGAATAACAAACTATTTGGCCTCTTCTCGGTGCCATCCTCCCCAAAACTGTCACTTTTAAGCAAACCAGTTCCAAGCTGATGAGCTAAGGAAATCTGATAACTTTGGGGGGGGGAGAGGTCTTCTTTAGATCCGTGCTTCAGCTCAGAGCCCAAATACTCTTATCCAAATACACCCAACATAACGCTACATATGTATGTATGTATGTATATATGTGTAGAAGGAAAATTAGAAATTATTTTCTTACACCTGTTTTTCTCTCTTGTATACTTAAGAAAGATACGGTCAAACTAGAAGGTCAGCGCAGAAGATAGTTTGATTTCTGTTTGTTATTTACGATGAGAACCTTGGAGACAATGTCAAACGGTATGACCTACGAGCCTGTTCCCTAAAACCATGTGTTGACCTATGAACTCTGTTCTATAATGATATATGTTCTGCTTAGTTAGCCTTTAAGATAACATAGTAATGACTTTCTAGCATGTATGGATGTATGTATGTATGTATATATATATATATATATATATATATATATATATATATATGTATGTATGTATGTATGTATGTATGTCCAATTGCTTTGACAATACAAATGAATTGAATTGAGAGGAAGAGAGAGAGAGAGAGAGAGAGAGAGAGAGAGAGAGAGAGAGACAGACAGACAGACAGACAGCTCGGCGATGACATCACGAGCCTCTCTCAGCTGACTGCTATGACATCACAGAGCACGTACATTCCGTTGCTTGCCGTCTGTCAACCACTCAGTCACTGCTAGCCAGACTGGCTGGCTGGCTGGATGGGGGGGCTGCTTGCTGCTGCTGCGTACCTTAGCAAGCTTATTTGCTTGACCGGCCTTCCTACTCCTCTGCCCACATGCCCACCTATGCCCGATCTGCTGTTCACCTGGATCACAGCTCCGCCCCAACAAGGCAGATCTTCCCAAAAATGGTACAAACTGATCCACGTTCCCCTCCACGGAAAGCTTTAGCCCAAAATAAGGGACCCATTCTGTAACAACATAATGGATGCCCACCCAACCTGTGACAAAACTTAGAAAAAAGAAAAACGGTCAGTCCTCCTGGGGGAGGGACACACAGCCACCCTGGCTGCCCAATATGTCAGCGCCTACCACAGCCTGAGGGACACAGTGACACACGAGCACCGGCTGTAAATATAATGTAAATACTCATTTGTAATGCATGTCATTGTATTTCAAAAAAGGAATCTGGAAATAGTAAACCAATTTTCTTTATTTGTATGTATTTAAGATCACATTTTATTACATTTTCTTTTTCTGTACTTGATAACATCTTATTGTGATTCAAAATTCTATTATTTATTTTCCGTATGTATGTATGTATGTATGTATGTATGTGTGGAAGGAAAGTTAGAAATTCTTTTCTCACACCTGTTAATCTCTCTTGTATACTTAAGAAAGATAAGGTCAAGCTGGAAGGTCAGGCCAGAAGGTAGTTTGATTTCTGTTTGTTATTTACGATGAGAACCTTGGAGACTGTCACGGTCTCCCCTGCTTCTACCTTAGTTCACCACCAGAGGTCTCCCTCTCCCAAATACTAGTTTAGTGCTTCTCTTGTCCTTTGTCCAGTCAAACCAGTCTTTCCACATTCTTCCCTACCAGGTGCACCTGTTCTGTCCTCCTCTCCTATCATTGGTCAATCCTTCATTCACCTCGTTCAATCCCTCTCTCCTTCACAGTACACAGTACCCCTCTGTTTCCTAGATTCATCGCGAAGTCTTGCATTCTCTCCTGAATCAATTCTAAGCCTTGTTTCTTGATTGCCTTCCCGTGTATTTTTGACCTCTTGCTTCCTTCTCTCGTTTACCCCTTTCGGATCTCTCTACTAGCCTGTTCGCTTGATCGTTTGACCTGGACTGTCCCTGTTTATGCTCTCTCGTTTTGCCCTTATTGGATTATCTGCTTCAACTCTAAAGCCTGCACTTGGATCCTTTCCTTTTCCTAAAAAAACCTGTGATTCTTATATGTTCAAACCGAATATTGTAAGGGACATATATGCTGCAAAAAACACATATATAAATTGCATAATATTAATGTATTTTTAATCATATATGTCCTACATACAACTAAAGGCATATAGTTTTTGATGAAGTAAAAACATAGGAAAATAGTGCAAATTTAATATGAATGTCCAGCATATGAAGACATGTATAAAACACAGTGCAGTTTAGCAGTATAAGGCTGTACTTAACTCATGCTCTTGCCTTGTCCTAAGTGGAGCCCTATGCCTATAATCAAACATGGTCATATACTGTATAATCAACCTTAGATCAACTGCTCTTTCAAATCCTGTAGGAAAATGAACAGTCCGCATAAAGGTCAGTGATATTTTGACAGCAGATCCTCGAACCAGTTTCTGCACTGTACAATTTCCAAATTTGCCAACTGCATATAAGTGATATTGGTCATCACTGACACAGAGAAAGTGTGAAACCGTGAAAATACTGCCATCTTTCAATATCACAACCGAGTTGTTCCTTTTCTTTGTCTTTGTGTATGTTTGGCTTTGAATGACCTCTCCGTTGATAACTATTCTGTTGTAGTACCTGCCAATAGAGGTCCCAGGTACATCTAGCAATGCATGCAATGCATTCATATTATTTTCAGACACTGGCCTAATCTTTGGCACTCCAAGTGCAAGTCATATCTAGTATAATTCTTTACATGACGTTTACCAGAGGTCATTTCTGTGTAGAATGATTTAATTTCAGGTGAAACATCATTGGATGAGCAGGCCTTAGCTATGCGTGGCAATGCCCGAGACCATGCTACTCTTTTGCAAAGCTGCTGAGGCACTGCATTACTGCTTTTGACTTGCTTGAGCAAGTAGCCATTATAGCTCTCAAACATGAAAGCAGACTGGGCCCAGAGAGGACCCAAATTCTCAACACTCTTAGTCAAATGCAGAAGTGAATGCATATTGTAGGTCACCTGATCTTCGCCATACAAAGACTGAACTGATTTAACATAAAGCTCAAGAGCCTCATGAGCATGGTCAATATCCTCTTGGCTAATGTCTGAACCTAGCAAAATGCTCACACCCTCCACAAGTAGAGCCCAGTGGCAAAGATACCTGTTTGGAAGTATCCCCTCCAGGACTGGCAAACTGTAATATAAAAGCCAGTTCTGTCATTCGTGAGCTTTCCAAAACCTTAGCTCAACAATAGACCGTGGGATTCTGGAAAAAATGCTTAGAGGCTTGATTGCTAAAAGATTTACATCCACTGTTACAGTGTTCAAACCAACATACCATGGTTTACTATAGCTTTTGGAATCAAACCATAAAGTGGCTATTTGCCGGCAAACCCCCAGCAACACACAATGCATGTAATCAGGGACCATGCCATTGATCAGGTCAAAATCTGGCAAGTCCACAATTGGAGATGGCCCTTTTATGCCCAAAATGCTCTGTTCATTATTTTTGGCAATCTCACCTATTTGCACAGTTGTGTCATGATCTCTAAGGAACACCTGGATGAAGACAGTGCCCACACCCATACTCTCCATTAAACTGCTTGAAATTTTGCAGTAAAGGTCGTGCAACAGCATCACATATGGCACATAATGCATAGACCTTTGTCGTTTTGATTGAGTGATCTACTGGATCCTGCCACTGAAGACCTGTTTGTCCAAGACTTTTGCATTCCTCCACAAAAGGTTTGAGGAAGCTAGTCATTTGTGGTTTTGATGACCCAAACCACAAGGCACATAGTATGACATTTGTATCTCTTTCCTCTGGGGGTAATTCATTAACAGAGCATAGTAAGGGCCATATGCTGTATTTAGATGACTGGAACACTGGCACTCCATCACAATTGAAAGACAGGGAAAAGAATGAATCACTAACTGATTTCAGATATTTGTACAACTTCCCATCTGAAAAATCTGTTATTCCATCTGTTTTGGTCATTGTAAATATTTGGAATAGGCTCATTCTCCAAAAGAGCTTGAAGTTGATTCCTCAAAGGTATACAAATAAAAAATTGACCCAGCTCTAAACTTTGTCTCACAGATGGTATTCTGATTTGTCTACATAATCTTTAAACTCCTTCTCTAGCATGTACTTGCTACTTGGGATGCTTGCAGCATCCCCACTACATAACCTTAACAGCTTCAGTAGGTCCTCCATTAAAGCCTCTGTTACATTGTGCTTCATGGAAAATGCGAGGATGTTCAGCCAACTGGCATCTGTGACATGGTCATTTGAGGGACCTGAAGACACCAGGTTTGATTGGTTGGTATTCTGTAACAAATGGGAAAGAATCCAAATTTGAGTGATCATAAGCAAAGTGTGTACCAAAAGAAACCTGTTTTACTCTAAATGTTGATATTCTTGTTCAACAATATGGCAAGCTGTTTTGACTGTTATTAATTCCCAGGATGTTCATCAAGATTAAAGCTAGTGTTCACAACCCACCCCACCATCTACCTGTATGCTCCTTTCACTTTTACAGACACAATAATACATTACATTTTAGCATTGCTGTTGTGCTTAGATTTATATTGGTGTCTTGAGATGGAAGCCATCTCCATAGGCTACAGATGAATATATTATTATGACATAAAATTATTAGCCATGCATAATATTTTACTGACAGTACTAATGCCAGGCTGCTAATTTATAGAATGCCTGTAAACCTAAAATGGGCGACATATCCTGCTGAGGGACACTAACATTGAGACGCTATGGCGAGCAGTGAAAGCATTGCTCTCATTTCTTGGTTTCATGTCGAAAGGGTGTTTGTTGTGAATATTTAGATATGGTGACTTCGTTCATTGTTCAGTTCACGGGCAGCATTTAAAAACAACATGACCAGCTGTAGTGGGAAATCTACTCGCCTTCAGATATGTTTGTCAATGCATTTTACAACATTTTAAACACATTTTTAAAACCTTAAAACTTAACATAACTTAAACTAAACATTATTTGTACAATTATGTTCAACAATAAGTATAATGCCTATTTATGAATATATTATAGTTTATCATATTTAATACACACATTTCTAGGGCCTATAAATTATCAATATGACCAAAACTTTGCTGGAAAAACAAGTTTTGCCTTGTTTTCCACCTGGTCCGAGTACGACGAGGAATCATTCTTTCTTCTTGGCAACTGTTAAAGCAACACAATTTTCGTTTCGCCATTTTGCATAATAGAAAACACATCGCTACATGTAGGCAAGTGCATTAGGGCCATAAGACCATACAATATGCCGATTGGTTGATGTTTGAACTGCTGCGCGGGATCCAATAGAAATCCAGATCACTGACTCATTGAAGCAGCCAGACAGCGGTAACACGGGCCGTTGCTTTAAGTTTCAACAGAGGTTTCAGATCGATTAAACATGGATTTCTAACGTCACCCCGAAGGAAAGAATAATTGTATCTTGTTGTAATTATTACTCAGGGATTTGTGTTGATTCAGGTTGGTTCATTTAGTAATTTATAAGCAAAGTAGTTGGTTTGTTCAATAAGACAACAGTTGCAAGAGTTAAGGTTACCTTGCTAGGAGCTAACTGAGCCAGCAACAACTTTGATATTGCCCTTGCTTCGTGTATTTAGGTAACGTGAACTGGATTCATGTATTTGTTGGTTTATGTTGAATGGGTATTATACCGTTAACATTAGACTACATTTACTTTTTTTACTGTCAAGCGATTCAGTTTTGAATCTATTTCATTACACAAATCTACCTACGTTGGTCAGGGGCGGGTGGGTTAATTGAGTTAAAATATTTGAATCGCGTTAGTTTCTCACAACTAACGTTAATGAATCAGATTACCGCGTTAAATCGACAGCCCTCATTATCGATTGTACTAATCTTTCACAGATCTGCAGCTAACTTGCATGCAGCTGACATTTAGCTGGCCTAGCATTATGTCTGTGTCTGGCAAACTGGTCTTACAAAGCAAAAATGATGCCCATGACGCTACAATCAGACTCACAAGACACAAAACTGTGACCTTCCCATGTGAGATCTGATGAAACAGCCGTGATCTAAATTCACTAAAAGCCAAACTCTTCTAAAGCCCAAGGTGTGATGAGAAAGTTTGCAGTGGTCCAATGGGTCAGTGGGGAGGATGCTGGGATGTATAGCGAGGTGGAAACCGAAGCCATACGTAAATATGATGACACCAAGATGGATGACGATGGATACCCGCAAACTGACTGTTCAGCTGCTGTGGGATGGCAGAAAGGGAAAAAGCCAAAACATGGCTGGCCAGTGTACGCTGCCTCTATCAAGTTTGTGAGCAGTAAGTAGACCTATCTAATGCATTTAATTTGTTTTTACACTGTCGGGGCCAATAAATAATGTGAAGCTGTTATGATACACGGATATACGGATTCAGATGAAACTGATGTTGAGAATACACCGGTAAGACTGTTTGTATTCCACTGTCACCGAATGAATGTCATGCATATAATCACACACCATTTACTTAAGTACCAATTCACATAATAATACATTTGAACTTAAAAAACAAAGAAATCTGGTATTAAATCTAGGCTAAGTCCTACTGTTATTTAGAACAGTAAAACCAGCAGTGACAAAAAGTCTATGCAAGGGAAGTCAATCACCTTCATTTATATAGCGCTTTTAACAATATGAATTGTTTGAAAGCAGCTTTCCAGTGATAAGAAATGAAAGTGACAGAGATTGTTTTGGCTTTACAGCAGCTCTAGAATAAAGTTATTGTCCAGCTCAAGTTAGTTTTGATTGATTGACTTGCATGCGAAGATCATTAGTTATTAACGACAACGTTGTAACAGAAAACCCTTAACGCGCTCCGGCCGCCCATCCGCACAAAACAGAGCCTGGTGGCTCAACAACGCGCTCCCGGAAATAGGTTCCAAGGTGCGAGCGATTATCCGCTATCTGTGCGCAAACATACGCAACCTCTGCGCAAACACCGACAACAAAGTAACCTTCTTGTTTTTGCACCTGACTATGTCCAAAATATGCATGTCATTAAGAACTGTGATAACACTTTATTTGAATAGTCCAGAATGATGCATTAGTTAAGCATAAGTACACTAGTAATTCTGATTAGTAAGGACATATTACCCATTATTTAACATGTATTAAACATTTGAAGGATCAACATTCTTTCATATTAACAACTTAGCAAACCATATTATTTGTGTGTAGTAATGTACCTCACCATCTATTATGTTAACTGGACTATGTTTAGTTATCTTCTACTCATTGATTAGCATATTCTGTCTTGATAATCTCTGAATTGTGTTCAGGGGACGGGGTTTATGTCAATTCTAGGGTTAGTGATGTCACTAACCCAGCCGTTTGTTGTAGTCCTTAAAAAACGATTTCTTTAACAGCAAATATCTCCCTTTGCTTTGAACTTTGAGCTTCGTAACTTTGCAGATGTTGTTTATGCTCAAACAGCAACATTACACACTAACTAAAGTTAGAAAAGTGAAATCATATTCAAGCACCCCGTTAAAGCTCTGATTTCAGAGAGAAGCGCAGAGAGCTGCTATTTGATTTGCGCTCATTTCATTCCTAAAGTTTACACACATTCATTTCACACGGACATTATTGCCTAGTGATTTCAGACATTTAAGTTTCGTGATATGATCCCCTGGCTCACCTGTTATCCATCAAACACAAGCTGTGACTGTCTCAGCCTTAGCCGCATATTATTCGGCAAAATTATTCGTTATTGGTTTTGAAGCCATTATCCGTGCCTTTCCGAATAAGGTATTGTGCTTCGGGACACCCCTAGTGTAAATCTTTACAACAGGGAGTCCAATTCTCTTTAGTACTGTGTTGTTGGCAGTTTAGCCATAATTATTGCCTTATTCTAGGCCAATAAACATAAATATCACTGAATTAGTGCAATAATTAATGTGAATATAACTTTCACTTTAGAACAGACGGTCAAATTGTCTTTCTTACAATATTTGAGCAATTTATAACTGTAAAACCAGCACTAATTAAACATAGTTACTAGCTTCATATTGTTCAGTTAATTTAATAGATACATTATGTATAAGGTACACTTATAAATTTCAATTAAAGAAGTGAATTTATAGTATTACCTTATCACGAATCCTGGAGTCTTGTAGAACTCAATTTCTGTAATAATTGGACGCAGACAGATATAAATTGTCAAATTTATTAAAAAACAAAGACTAAATGTAGCACTACACTAATTATACAAAAGGGAAAAACTAATTAAAATTCAACTCTAGATCAACAAATCAAAGACAAATCACTTCCGTGACCAAATCAAAGACCATGGGATCGCATATGATAACACACAAATCTTTAAACAAAAAAGGTTATAAACACATTGACTACAATACCGGTTAGTAAGACGAAGGTGAGTCTCTCATTAGTATTGTTAGTCAGACATTAAATAACTACGCAGGTTAGTATTTATGTCAGGTAACTTCTCGTTATATATATATATATATCAGTCTCATTAACGTTTAGGTACAGAGAAAGATCCTATCATTACTTGTTACCACAATTTCCCTTAACTGATTATTATTCAATGATTAAGGATAGGCAGGGCCACCAATAATCTAATGTCTATTCACTTGTGTCAATTTCAGACTAAACAGTTAAACAGGAATGAGAAGATATTTCTCGGCGTTGACAGATTTTATTTCTAAAATTATCAACAAAACAGTTGAATGCAACACACATTTATATTTAAGAAAACTAAATGATATTACACATTCTAGAGTTATGAATCACAGATTAACATTTCTAATTGATTTCTTAAATGTCATGAATCACAAACTCCAAACTGTTAAACTTATCTGAACTTCGTCGCAGAGAGGCCTCTCTGCCTTCGGGCTCAGATAACAGCACACGGCACGAGGTCTGTGTGGTTTGGAACAAAGGCAGTCCGGTTCGGCTTTGTCCAAGAACTTCCACTCAGTCGATGCACCTGGAAGTTGGGGTTTCGTGAATGTAGAGTCTTTTCCAAACAGATTTTCCATTGGTTTGAAGGCTCCAAGGTTGTGCACAAAATCTTCTTTGTAAGCAGGGTTCCACCGTAGTTACTTGAAGACAAAGTCTTTGAGGAAAGCAGGGCCCTGTTCGTTCCAAGGGTCAAGTTTCTTAAGACTCAAATAGCTATTTAAATGACTGACACTTTCGTATTCAGTCGACTTAGTCAATTGTCCAGCTGTAAAACTCCACTGATCAGGTGGGTCTGTAAAGTTATTTATTTAATAAAGTCCTTTAAAAGAATTCTTCGTACGGCTCAATCTCCTTCTCCCAGTTTAATTCTTCTGTTGCCGGCAAAGACTTGGTTGGTTTCTGGTTCCGGTTCTGGCAACAGAGCTACAGGTTGCGAGTTTCTGGTTCAGGTGAGAGAGAGAGTAAGAGAGAGAGACCGTGCGCTGTTCTTTATAGTCTGTCAGATCAATAGGTGATTGGTTCTTGATTTTTTTAGATTGGATTTCGGTTTCAGCCCCCAGTGTCCTATTGGAGGGGGGCTTGATTTATGACTGATGTCAATCCATGCCATCTTTTGGAAATGCCGGTTGGCCCGGGTTCGTAGCTCTATGTCGGGATTTCGGCTCTCGTCCACTTCAAAGAGTTTTTATTACCTACAGGCCCCTTTCTCCTATCTCATAGCAGGATTCCAAACTATTTGGCCTATTCTCGGTGCCATCCTCCCCAAAACTGTCACTTTGATGTAAACCAGTTCCAAGCTGATGAGTTAAGGAACTCTGATAACTTTTGGTGGGGGGAGAAGTCTTCTTTAGATCAGTGCTTCAGCTCAGAGCTAAAATGCTCTTATCAAAATACACCCAACATAACACTACAATAATATATGGTTTGCTAAGTTGTAAATAATGGCTAAAATGCATTTACTGTGCATTCGGTTAATCATTAATTACTAGGTTTATGTTTATTCATTGCATGAATGTGGATCCTTCAAATGTTTAATAAATAATGACTAATATGTAAAGTTAAAAATTAATTACGAGTGTGTTTGTGCTTAACTAATGCATACTTCTGGCCCCTTAAAATAAAGTGTTATCAGATCTCCTTTGAGATATGACTCCCTCCCCTTCAGGTTCTGCAACGTTGAATAAATAAACTTAGATAGCCGCGACTGTTTCCCAAAAATGTATTGTTTCAAATATGCCGTTTAACAGCATTTGTTAGGGGTGTAACGTTACGGTACACAAAACTGACAGTTCGGTACGTACCTCGGTTTTGAAGTCTCGGTTCGTTATGGGTTCGGTACAGCGGGGGGGGGAACTAAACATTAATTCCGTTGTGCATGTTTCTAAGCTATGCAAAAGAGATTTCACTTCTTTCTCAGTCTGTCTGGTGATGCATAGCCCACATAGGGCACGTGCAACACATAACACAACATTTAGAAAGTGGGTGACACTTATTTTGTTACATATAAGAGCGACACTACTCCAGACACTCCCTTGCTCGTGATCTAAAGTTAGACAGAGATGCTGTGCTTGGCTGGGGTCACCTATCAGACAGGCCTCACACTTATCAACTAATTCACGGCCAATACAATGTTGTAACACTAGCGCAATAATGCCCTTTATGGTGTGTGTCATCACTAGTGTTACATGATCATCATAGTTTTTACAATTATATCTCGGAACTTCCCTGTCTGAATCAAAACTCTTGTGGGTTCTAGCAAGGCAAGAACAGAAGCATGCAATGTTCAATCTTGTTCGGGGTCTTAAAGAGTTGACAGAGGAATCCATATCACTGGTGTCTGGTACTCCACTATTCTAATGAAGAGAAAAGAAAATAACACTTAAAACTGTAATGTGTGTCGGTCAGTAAAGAAGTACACAACTATACACAGTTGTAGGACCTCTATATTTACCTCTCTTTCCATTGATGGTCCAATTCCATCATCAGTGTCTGAGGTTTTATCCTCCCTGCCATGTTCATGGTCCTTGTCATCATCTTCAGACTCATCACCAGTGTTGACACCTTCGTCTTCATCAGACATTGGGAGAGCATCCCTGGGGCTCGGAGGAGGAGCGCTGACACTATTCTTTTGATAAACATACAAAGAAGAAAACATGCATTTAAATTCACTTTGCATTGAAATTTATATATACACACATACGGCCTAACAGCATGTAAACACCGGCATACGTTTAAAATTAATAATAATATTCTAAACACGTTTTAAAATAAAGTGTTACCTCTTTTGGGTCCCTGTCTTCCGACCATCTTAATTTTGTGTTAGGTGCCCCCGCATCTTCATCAGCAGCGTGGTCGCTATGGGGTGTCTTCTTAGCTGGTGTAGCCATAGTGCGCTATGGGGGTTTCCACCAGTTACCGCAGACCTGTTCTGTCCCGAACGGGTGACATGTTTTCTGTGTTTACCAGCATGCTCTTTATACTGTAAATGGTGGCCGGCGGCTCTACAGAGGAGGCGGGGTGTGGGTGGGGTTGGGGGCGTGTGTGGGGACACGTGGGTAAATGGGGGGCAGTGGCTCTACAGAGGAGGAGGAGTGTGGGCGGAGTTGGGTGCGTGTATGGGTGCCACGTGGGTACAGTCATTTGTACCCATTAGGCTCGTGTCCATAACAAATATGTGATAACAATTTATCTCTCCAAATGGTCACCTCACCCAGTGTGTACACGTTGTTTTGAACGTGAGACCATGACCATAGCACGCATAGATACAGATGTCTGTTGGAGATCAACTTTATCGGAGTGAAATAGACACCCCAACATACCGCCCCAACTGAATTCTGTAATAAGAACAACATTTTTGGCGGTTTCCTGGTATGTTATGTGGAATACAATTTTGTGTGATTCTTAGAAAAATTATGAAATACCATTTTGCCCCCCCATAAATAAGCCGCTCCAAGCAGTTAATTTTACACATCCAATATAATATATGAAGGGACACACTCTTCATAATGGCATCTGACTGGGGTCCATTTGATGAGGAAGAGCTAGTAAATGCGTTATCATGTATTGATGGTAAGAATGTTTTTTATAGTAATAGAGTTGGGTTTAAAAGTGTTAGTATATCATGCATAGTTCATGGTTTGTATAATTTAAGGTGAGAGAGAACCGAGATATTACAGCACAGAATAACAGAGCCGAGACTGTCGGGCCGAGCACCCCGCAGGGGACCACGGAGAGTGGAACTCACAACCCCCAACGCCTACGTCCCGAACAGCGCCTTCCAAACCGCAGGAGACACGTGTTCTGAAGGTGGGCCAAAGCAATGTGTTTAATGGCCAGTTTTATTCAGATTTCATGGTATGCCATAGAACAAGTTGTTACATATTATGAATTAATTACATCTTCTAAAACATAATATCGTGTACATTTATGTGACCAATGTTTGTTTTTTGATTTGACAGTTGTTTAACCCACATAACTACACACTCCCCCACCCACCCCAAGTCACAGAGCAAACTTTGAATGGAGGTGTGTAACATTCACCGTTTTTACCAATGTTATTAATAATAATAATAATAATAATAATAATATTATATTTTGTATTTGTTCGAAATGTAGTGAAAAGTCACTGTATAAAGTGTAATTGACATGTTTGTTTTATTATAGCTAAAAATGCGGCACAGCCTGCATTGCCCTGCTTGAGAGGCGTGTCAAGTGGAAAACAGCTGAAGAGATCCGATCGTGCTGATAAAGGGAGGTCCGTTCTACAGCGGGGGAGACAGCCACCAGTCACACAAAGGGGAAACACAGCGCCCAGAAAAGCCCTGAGTAAGACAAACCGGGTGGCACACGACACCACCGATGTGGGGGTGCAATGTGTGAAAGTGAACCGACCGAGCTCCGCTACTGTAAAAAGAGGTAAACGGGGTAAAAGCACGGTTAAAGCCACCACTAGTGGGGATACTGAGATGAAATGTGATCAATCACCCTGTGTTGACATACAGACCCCTGGTGATTGTAGGGCCCTGGTGTTTAGCAAGATATGCAGTCAGCTTGTGGAGGCGTTAAACACCGCTCAGTGCAAAATACATGTTTTGACAAATTTGTTAAAACAAATAGGGAATTGACCCGTTTCTGATGAGAGTTTGATGAATCTGTAATTCACACTGTGAATCAATCAGTCTCTGCAAGATCGAGAAGGGTTGTTACAAAAAACAACCAATTCTGAAAACAACAATTGACAAACAATGAAAAAGGAGAAGCACAAAAACTGTCAGTCTGCTTGTGTAATTAGGGGGGTAATGCGAAATAAAATTAATGCTGCGAAAAGAATGCTGCGTAGGCTTAAATTTAGAACAAATGTGTCACAATTAGCACGGTCACAGACACTGTTGCACACTCTCCAGACGGGAGGCCATCCGGTAAACTTGGAAATTCAGGAATATATAGATCAGGATGTATCTAAGGAACTAGCATCGGTAGCTAATAACAATGATAATCAGTTCGGGGGTGGTGATGCTGCAATGTTAGAGATGAATAATGAAAATGATGAACAAATGGCTGAGGGTGGCGTTGGCGGGGACCCTCCTCGGGGGTTTTTGGAGATTATTCGTCGCTATGACCGAGAAATTAATAGGTTTCGGGCTATGGAGTTTTATGAAGAATTCAGGTTTGTGAACCTGGATCTGGTACAATCTTATATGAATGCTGTCCGTATTGTGCATGGAGCTGTGCAAGGATTGCTAAATGAAATATCACACAATGTGGGTCCTAATGATTTTGTACAGCTGAGACCGAGCTCGGGGTCATTAAATAATCCTTTCTAATCGAGGAGGCGAAATGTGGGGGAGCTGGACGCTGCAGATTTCTTAGAGAGCATAGCTAATTTACTACAAAGTCACAACAAAATTCTATCACATGTGAGTTTGCGAATAACGGTCACTGTGATTAGAAATATGCAAGGTGGTGGTGGTGCGCGGAGGCGCTTAAAAGGTATATTATTTAGTAAAATAATAGACATAAACCAAGGTAACAATTTATGTTTTGCTGCCAGTGTGTACCGCCTGTGGAAGGGTAAAGAATGCACAGATTCCGAAATGTTATATGGTGCCAAACGAATGCATAGCCAGCTGGGGTTTTCAATTCAGAAAAAAAAATGTTTATCAGATATTCAGGCATTTGAAAGACTATTGGGGGTCATTATCAAAGTATTGTACCATGAAAACGGATGGGAATATTTTACTACGGGGCCTACACCTATAAATTCTAAGTATCCGTTGCTCTTATCCTGTATCAAGTGTTGCTAATTGCTTCGCTGTCCTCGTCCTGTACCCTCAGTGTTTTCAGAGCCCGTTCTTGATCTTGTAGAAATATATTGCAGAAGAGCAGAACTACAATCACACTTTTTCAATGCTATTGCTGTTTTCTACCTCCCTGGTGAGGTACCAATGCGGGAAGTTTGTGAGAGTATTTCTAAAATGTGTATGATCCAATACACACAGTTATTTAAAAAGCTGACGTCTTGTACATGCTCACCAGAACCAAGCCTAATTAAATAACACATTTAATATTAAATAAGTACATGTGCAGTAGCCACTTGGACAATTACAGATCCCCAGGTCAAAACACAACAGAAAGACATGGAAGATCGTATTTTCAAATCACACCTGTGGCCCCCCTAACTGTAATTTGGTATTAGTGGGTCAAAGGATTTATTTAGTTCAAGTCATAATAAGATTATATTTTGAAAGGAAACACTACAGGATGTAATATTTAAAATGACTGTGAGTACCTTTCATTAACATTGTTTTAAAGGCTGGGACCAATATGGTGGAATATCTCCAACACACGGACATTGAGAGACTCGACCCCTTTGTGCTGCTGCTCAGAGACCAACTCTCAGTTGTCTCTGAGTAGGCTATGGATCAACTTCCTTTCCTAATATGAAGGAGACAATGGATACAAAACCTATAGGCAACTATGAAAAACAGGCGATTATTGTTATTCTTCTCATTATAAACTACTTAATACATCTCTCCCATAAAGTACAACAGGATAGTGGTGACGTCATTCAGGATTGGATTGCCATTGGTCAAAAGCCCTCTGAGAGAAATTGTGTGGCGACACTCCACACTCTTAGAAGAAATTGTTCTGCACAGAACCATAAAGGGTTCCTCGAGTAATCGCTCTGGTGGATCCCTTTATGGTTCTATGTAGAACCCCTTCAAAGGGGTTACATGAAGAACCCCCAAACATAGCGTTCTATACAGAACCATTCGTTTTAAAATGTTATATATAGAACCCATTCAAAAGGGGGACACGTGCTATACCTGAATTTGTTTTCCAAATACAATCTTTAAAAAATGTATGAGTTCATATATACAAACACACATACACAACGTAGAAATCGCACTACTAGTGAACTAACTTCATTTACATTATATGCCACAACTCCTCAATTTGGAACGCAAAAACAAGACATCTGATGTAAAAGTGTAAACTAATTTTTTAAACAGCACTTTTGATTTTTATCTTCAATTCAGGGGCTACTTATTCGAACAGTAAACTGTATTCTCTCTTCAGAGTGACTGGAATGTTTTTGCCTACATTCAACTTAAATATGAAAGTTTCCAAAAACGGCATAGTTTTCTTTAAGGCTATTCAATGCCAAACACAAAATTCTCTCTGCTTTCAGTGCTTGTCCTTCAGCACAATTACACAGGTTCATGATGTTCTCATTTCAATACATTGTTTTCTTATTTAAACTATTTGACTTTGAGCTTACATTGAGAATAAAATCACGTTTGCAAGTAAAACCTGGCCAAGAAATGAAGCAGCACTACAATAAAACAATACACAGAATACAAAGCAGTTCCTTCAAAAGTGAAAGTGATAAAGAGTGATGTCTGTCAGTAAATTACGTTGAGATCTATTGCATAATCTACAACACCTTATACATCAAACCCAATTTACTAATATTATTGTTATGCATTAATTTGTCACATCTGCCTTTGTTGGTTAGGATAACAGTACAGGATCATCAATATGTACTGAAACGAAACCTGTCCTAGTAAGGTCGTGTCCTAACTGGATTTGACAGAGGAGCATGTAGCTGCCACCACCTTTGGTTTACCGGACGGTCCGGTCGAATAACCCTGGAAGCTAAAATTAGTGATGTTAAAGGGAGAGTGAAAAGCCAAGAGGAAGTATATAACCAAGTCTTTTTAATAACCAATTTAATACGCTGGGTACACAATGTGCAATTTAGGCAAATAGAATAACAATCACAGTATCACTAAACAATCCATAAAAAGTCAATATCCATTAAACAGTTAAGTTAATTTCTCCCTCAAATACATACGACCAATTATTATAATAAAACCGCAATTGACCTTCATTAAAGAAATACTAAAATAAACCATACAATAAACACCAATGTAAGTGAAAAGAAACCACAGTATAAACATCAGATAAACCATACAATAAACACACCAATATAAGTTACCACAATTACAACAGCAATTTCAACTATAAAAGCACACAATACAAACTCTTCAATGTAAAGCCAAAATTCACAACAAGCCAAAAAAAAAAAAAAACGGGTTAATTGCTGTTTTAGACCAATTGATTGGAATATAGCTAATAGGATCAGCAAAATCCAATCAATCAATCACTCACTTGGCCCTGTTACACAGACTGATTAATAGCAGTATGTTTAAGTCTAACCATAAATTCATAAATTAAAGCAAAGAAACTGTTACTATGGGCAAGGACTTGTATAAAACCAAGTTTAAACAATGAAAACATGTAATCAAATACACATAATCCCACAAACAAACACATATAGATTTAAAATAGAGTCAGAGAGCTCCCGTCAACTGAACAGCTCCCCAGTGGCTCCAGAGGTTCAGCTCCAGGCTGGATCTAAACATTTAACTGTATATAGAGTGCATATAGAGTGCATAAGGCATCACAAATTATAAATAAATTATATATTCTATTATGAGAATAATGTTAAAGTAATACATAATATACACTAAATAATAAAAATAAAGTAATAATAAAGTAAATAAATAGTAATGGTGTCGTCTAAGACCCAGAAGGACAAGGGTTTGTTTGTTAAAAATCATATTATGGACAAATTCTATAAAGTCAAATTAAAGGGAAATGAAAGGCTGACATCCACAGGAGCAGCACTCTGGTGCAGCCCTGACAGCCTGATGTAAAATCCAGGCAGGAGAATGTAAACAGAATAGTGATATATTATAGTCTTATTTTCAGAAAATGTTTGGGGCCAGCATAAAATACCTGAAATAAATTAGACCTTGGATTTAAGATGAGTGAAGTAGTCAAAGGGTACGAATTTGAAGGATACTATAGAAATATACACTCACCTAAAGGATTATTAGGAACACCATACTAATACTGTGTTTGACCCCCTTTCGCCTTCAGAACTGCCTTAATTCTACGTGGCATTGATTCAACAAGGTGCTGAAAGCATTCTTTAGAAATGTTGGCCCATATTGATAGGATAGCATCTTGCAGTTGATGGAGATTTGTGGGATGCACATCCAGGGCACGAAGCTCCCGTTCAACCACATCCCAAAGATGCTCTATTGGGTTGAGATCTGGTGACTGTGGGGGCCAGTTTAGTACAGTGAACTCATTGTCATGTTCAAGAAACCAATTTGAAATGATTCAACCTTTGTGACATGGTGCATTATCCTGCTGGAAGTCGCCATCAGAGGATGGGTACATGGTGGTCATAAAGGGATGGACATGGTCAGAAACAATGCTCAGGTAGGCCGTGGCATTTAAACGATGCCCAATTGGCACTAAGGGGCCTAAAGTGTGCCAAGAAAACATCCCCCACACCATTACACCACCACCACCAGCCTGCACAGTGGTAACAAGGCATGATGGATCCATGTTCTCATTCTGTTTACGCCAAATTCTGACTCTACCATCTGAATGTCTCAACAGAAATCGAGACTCATCAGACCAGGCAATATTTTTCCAGTCTTCAACTGTCCAATTTTGGTGAGCTTGTGCAAATTGTAGCCTCTTTTTCCTATTTGTAGTGGAGATGAGTGGTACCCGGTGGGGTCTTCTGCTGTTGTAGCCCATCCGCCTCAAGGTTGTACGTGTTGTGGCATCACAAATGCTTTGCTGCATACCTCGGTTGTAACGAGTGGTTATTTCAGTCAAAGTTGCTCTTCTATCAGCTTGAATCAGTCGGCCCATTCTCCTCTGACCTCTAGCATCAACAAGGCATTTTCGCCCACAGGACTGCCGCATACTGGATGTTTTTCCCTTTTCACATCATTCTTTGTAAACCCTAGAAATGGTTGTGCGTGAAAATCCCAGTAACTGAGCAGATTGTGAAATACTCAGACCGGCCCGTCTGGCACCAACAACCATGCCACGCTCAAAATTGCTTAAATCACCTTTCTTTCCCATTCAGACATTCAGTTTGGAGTTCAGGAGATTGTCTTGACCAGGGCCACACCCCTAAATGCATTGAAGCAACTGCCATGTGATTGGTTGGTTAGATAATTGCATTAATGAGAAATTGAACAGGTGTTCCTAATAATCCTTTAGGTGAGTGTAAAATGACAAGCATTGAATAAGTGAGCTAAATTAACATTGAACCATTTAAAGGAGAAAATAAAAATAAAATACTATTTTACAACCCAGAAATACAAAATAAAATGTTGAAAATTGAATTTGAGCTAATTTCTGAAATGGGAATCTGAGGAAACAGTAAAATATGGTGAAGATATGAATACATAGATATAGAACCGTCTCGGAAATCAGTGGAGAAATCGTGGAGATAAAGCAAATAGAACTTTAATCAAGCCGCTCGGAAGCCCCACGTCAGGAATAATTCCTTCAGTGAGAACTTAATGTTTACCAACATGAGTGCAGCTTTATAGGAAAATGACGTAACATCTTATGGCCGTTCATCCAATCAGAAGATACAGGTCCGGGTCCGTTTTATGATCTGTCCTCCCGTGAAGAGGTGATGGATCCAAAGCAGATGTCCGTCTTTGATGTGCACTAGGAAGATGCGATCCCACGGTCGTCATTTACCTAGTGTCAATCGCTCGTTAACAGAAACAATTCCTGCCTATCTGGAGAAACGATTAAGTCATAAACAAATTCTCAGCAGACATCTGTAGGCTATTTCGGCACTGGGTGATCTTTCATTTCTGACAGGAGTTTCTAACAAATCAACCTTGTTGACCCTTTACTTGTGCTGCTAAATCTAATCTGCTCAGTCTGTATACAAACTACTTCTAATGCTAGTATTAATATAAAACATTATATAATTATCACAAAACATTTTCTTCAACTTCCTATACAGAGTCTTCAATAGATAACCAGATACTCCAGGAAATTAAAGGGTCGTTTGGTAGCTGTGAGTTCCACAATGAAGAGTTTTTGAAATTCCCAGATATAAGATCCCTAAATACAATGTGTAGGTAAGAAATTAACTATTGATCAGTTCAACCTAGTTTCGGGAACAGTTCTTCTGAACATGTACCGGTGTAGATTGGACTTCAATAGGAGGAAGTTGACACAATAAGGACATATGAGCCGCGCAGGTGGACAGTCTTAGTGCCCACGCAAACTCTTCATTGGGGAAATCATTGACTGGACACATTTTTTGAAACTTTGTTTTCCTGAGGTACCTGGGAATCATTATTGAAATCAATTAAAAGGCTTATTTTCTAAAAGATATTTTGTTAAGTAAATATTTTAGTTAAAATAATGGAGTGAAATGTGTGTATAAATAGTAATAATACATGTCAATAAATATAACTTGAATTTTCTTGTAAGAAATTAGGAAAAGGAGAAAGAACAGCTTTTAGGATACAGAGCAATTTAGTGGGTCTGAGCGATGTTGAGGAAGGTTTGAGGAAGTTGACGAGGGGTTTAAGAGTTGATGAGGCTTGGGAAGCTGGAAAAAGGGAGTTTGATATGTGTGAAAGACATGTGCTGCCACTTTCAGCATGAGAGTTGTGAAGGTGGTTGAATGGAATATGAGGGAAAATAAGGAAGTTACTGAAGGTATAACTTAATGTAAAATAAATAAATCATTGAATGAGATATAGTTTAAAGTCTAAAGTCATGATATTGTATGGAAATAGTCCTTTCACTAACAGAAATACCCTATCAATTAGGAAGGGATTCACCCCCCAGGAAGGAGGGGGGGGTCAGTGAAAGTGTCTGTGAGCTCAGCTGGGAAATTGAGAATAGTTACATTACTAATGCTAATAATATTGATGTTGATAGTCTTTGGCAAGATGGGCAAGATGGGCACTGCCTGTGGTATCTGTTCCAACAGAGCTCTCGATTGCTTAATTGAACCTTAATCAGAGCATTTTCATTATTTTTAACTGTAGAGGGTTTAAGTTAAGCATAGAATTGTATGAATAACATATTAAAGAACCAACTATTTTTTACACAATTTGAAAAGTACAATCTAAGCCGGTTGTTCATTCAATGGAGTCATTGAGTGTCCGGTTGAACAGAAAGCAGCAGGTCGGGGCCTAACCGATGAGCCGCTGCCCTCTGCTCAAACCTGCAGCTCGCCAGGCAGGCGAGTAGATCCAACACAATTCATATTAAAGATGCGACTCGGGTCCGAGACCGGCAGCAGCCAATGAGAGTCGAGCACATCCACGAAAACAAGTTACATTATTTTGAGTTTTTGATTTTGACTTTCATAAGTATTGATTCAAATACCTCAAATAACAATAGTTGTTTTGGGGCATCATGATGCAAAAGACCTAAATTCCGTGAAATCCTGCCTGTCGTTAAATGTGAGCAGCCCACCATTTTAAATATCGTCTGGGATTTAAAGAATCGCGTTAGCGTGGGTCTAGCTTTAATTTCAACACTTGTCAAGACACTTTTGGACTTTTGCACTTTTTTTACACAACATGAAATGAAAGCTTTTACTTTGCAGAACAATCTGAAGCAGAGTGACCATGATTTCACTTTGCTGTAAAATCATGGTTGCTCTGCGTCAGATTGTTGTGCAGAGTAAAAGTGTGGAAGTGGAAACAGTGTAGCTCATTGCCAGAGCCAGGGATCGGACCTGGGGCTTCATACCTTCAGTCTGACGCGCTCCCGACTGAGCTACTCGGGCAACTCCGGAAAGACCCGGAAGAGCGCTATTAACTGTGCGCTGTTTCTGCTGTCACTCATCTCCTGCAACAGGCCCGTAGCCAGCCTAGTGGAAGGGGGGTTCTTTTTTTCAAAAAGTGGACCTTTTTGCAGTTTTTCCCCTCATTTTGTATTCAATTATGAGGTTTAAATACTTCATTTTGGTTACTTTTTATGCACTAATTTGTGCTGGATTAGCTTGTCTGCTGGTATCTTAACGAGGACGCTTTTTGATGCACCGAAAATATTTACTACAATGTTGTCAAATTGCTTACCAAGATCATGTACCACCTTTTTCAGTCCAAACACACGCATGCACGCACGCAGACACACACACACACACACACACACACACACACGTGAATGGAGCGCCGACACATCACACATATTCAGGGTAAAAATCTTCTGAATCGGTCACTGTAGCTAGCTAGTCCCACTGGATGGATAATGGTCAGAATTTACTGTGTTCTTCCTTGACCCATGCTACACCCCTCCACTGAGTTTCGTGAAAATCGGTCTTGTAGTTTTTGTGTAATCTGACAGACACAGACACACACGAGTAAAAACATTAGCTACCTTCTGCGTGGAGTTGACGACTGTTTGCTAGCACGTAGTTAGCGTTATCTATCTCAACTGTTAGATTAGGTAGTAAATATAACAACCTTACCCTGTTTGGCAGTGTTTTTGAACATATGTTCAATATTCTGCGACAATGACGCTGCTGCCTGCTTTCTCTCCCGTCTCTCCTGCTCTTTTCACCCCATACTCACTATCCAGCTTGATGTCGTTTGCATAACGTCAGTTGCTGCGCACAGGGCCAATTTGGTGCCCTAGGCAAGATTTTAAGTGGTGCCCCCTGCATCGCAGGGTCATTGTGTTCATACACTCACAGACTGCATAGCTTTATGTCTTTGAGATCTTCTTTATTTTAGAAACAAAACCCCCACACAAACAGTATAAAAACAGTATTAAAGAAACAAGTGACATAAAATGAATTATAAATACAGTATTATAAAAGTATTGCACGAAAAAACGATATTACAGACACCTTAGTGCAATATGCATAATGTAGCAATGTTCTACAGCAGGGGTAGTCAATTATGTTGTGTCAGGGTCCACATTTCTTGGTCAAGGTATAGTCAAGGTCCAGACATGGACTAAATCTGTGAATTAGTCATTTACCCCGTTGCTTATATTTAGTACATTCATTTCACAAAGTACAAAAATCAACTGGTTAAATAAATGTATATATTTGTATTAAAACGGTTTCAGACCACTTACATTTTAATTTGTTAAAGATTATTGTAGTCATATAGATAAACATAATAGAAACTTTCAAGCATTTTGTGTCTTATTAGATTAAAGTCTGTAGCATTTCCCTTTGTCCCACTGTGCACTGCACAAAATTAGTGTTGAAAAATGAGGGCGAAGACGATTGAGTAATTCAGGGTGCGGGTTCTGGGGAAGATGTTAACAACTGGAGACAAGTCAAAAAACAGCTCAAAATCTCCATGAAATCAGGCAGATTTGGACTCAAACATATCTTTGCTTCACAACCACACATCAGCAGCGGAAAATCCCATATCAAGCAACATTATATATGCAAACTGGACGCGGTGCCGGTGGGTGTGATGGAAACGTGTCGCTGCTGAAACGCGTCTGCACTGAAATCCGCTGCGTCCGCCGCTGCCGGACGAGTTTCTAGGTGAACACAAGCTATGGCACCGTGACCCCCGGTCGTGTGCGCACTTTTATATTTTAGAGGCGAGGTTGACAATGTCCAATTTTAGCTGCTTATGTATAGAAATCAGCAAAACCCAATAGCTGTGTTTGTGTTGTTTTTGACAGTACAAAGTGCCGCTGTTGCCCAGTGCAGAGAGAGCAGGGAATCTGCGCGCAGTCAACTCACTGACTGACTCCCTAACAGCAGCTCTATACAGGACATCCCATATTAACACTCACATCCTATTGGCTAATAACCAGGAATTGCTGTGACTTGGTTCCACACAATAACAAGCACTGAGTGCAACAAACCTCCGTACAAATGTTCACTCTTTCGGGCGCCCCTAGCATTTGCCTATTCCGATAGGGCCGGCCTTGGCTTCGCATGTAATACTCCTGTAAAGGATCATTTTAATGAAGACAAAAAAACGGACTTTGGCTACAGGCATGTGCAATGCCGTGTTTATGTGAGAGCTGTGACGCGCTGTAGCAGCAACTACATGTTTTCTACATCTCATCTCTAATGTGAGACAATAAATACATGCATGTGCAAATAGTGCTACATGTTCAATTAATCGCCAACATTGGAATCGGCAGGGACATGTATCTATGTATTTAATATTGGTTTAGTTATTTATTCCTGTAGTGTAAAATAAAAACCGCAAGAGTAGAAAAAGCATTTTTGCACGACCACGGTGTATTTCTGCGCTCGATCATTGTAGCAGTGAATGACGTCATACAAGCCCGCTGTGTCAATCACAGCCAGTGGGCGGTGTCCAGTGCGCTTATTGGCCGACATTATACTTCAGCGTTTAGTGTCACCGTCTCACAAACACTGAAACCCCAGAGGAGATGAGATGTAGTAAACATGTAGTTGCTGCTACAGCGCGTCACAGCTCTCACATAAACACGGCATTGCAGGAGATGAGTGACGGCAGAAACAGCGCACAGTTAATAGCGCCCTTCCGCGCCGATGCTCCGTTGCCGGAGTAGCTCAGCTGGAGAGCAGCAGGGTGACGATCCGGAGGATCCGGGTTCGAGGTCTGGCCCGGCAATGTGTGACTTGACATCCAGCCAATGTTTTTTTATTTGCAGGACGATGTCAAGCAGCGACCATGATTGCACTGCGCTGTATAAGTCATGCTCGCACTGTCCCGGGCCTTTGCTTTTGTATGCAGGATAATCCATGCCAGAATTAAAAATGAATACACAGAGAAAATCATCAATGAATCAATACATGTTGAAATAAATAAATGAATACATCAATAAATAAATAGACATTTAGACAATAGACATAGGTCAATATGCAGCGGCTCGTTTGGAAAACCGAGCTCAACATCCTTCCCCAACAAATAGGCCACGACTTGCCGCAGCCCTGTAGACGGGGCGTCCATTTTCCACATGAATTTACTAGCTAAGAGTTGTATTGTTGTGCAGAAGCTATTTTTGACTTTGTTCTGAATCGCACTGTCTGTTACACGTGGCTCGAAGCCCAATGTTTGCGCTACAATGTTAACGTTCATATTTCACACTTTCTATTTTTGTCTTTTTTTTAGCCCAAGTGTCCAGGCTTTTCGCGCATGTAGACGATGTGCAAAAAGAAGCGCACTTTCCCGCTCCAGCGCCGCGCTGTTATGTCATGCTGTAAATATAGTAGTACTGTGATGAGCCAGTCGGCTCTGTCACTGATTGAATTGGCTCTTATTAACCCTAATTGGACTGAGCATTGCGACCAATCACGGGATGTCATACCGGGAGCAGATGGGGATATAAGCAGTGCTCAGAAGACACAAGAGAGACTCTTTCTACGGCTAGCATTGCTTGTGTTGGTTTGTGTGCAGATAATAGGGGGCTGCTTGTTTTTACATGTGCAGTGTGCAGTGTGCAGTGTGCAGTGTGCAGTGTGCAGTGTGCAGTGTGCAGTGTGCAGTGTGCAGTGTGCGCCAAATGCTGGGGAGCTGTTCAGTTGACGGGAGCTCTCTGACTCTATTTTAAATCTATATGTGTTTGTTTGTGGGATTATGTGTATTTGATTACATGTTTTCATTGGGCAAGGACTTGTATAAAACCAAGTTTAAACATAGTAACAGTTTCTTTGCTCTAATTTATGAATTTATGGTTAGACTTAAACATACTGCTATTAATCAGTCTGTGTAACAGGGCCAAGTGAGTGAGTGATTGATTGGATTGTGCTGATCCTATTAGCTATATTCCAATCAATTGATCTAAAACAACAATTAACCCGTTTTTTGTGTTTTTTTGGCTTTACATTGAAGAGTTTGTATTTTGCTTTTATAGTTGAAATTGCTGTTGTAATTGTGGTAACTTATATTGGTGTGTTTATTGTATGGTTTATCTGATGTTTATATTGTGGTTTCTTTTCACTTACATTGGTGTTTATTGTATGGTTTATTTTAGTATTTCTTTAATGAAGGTCAATTGCGGTTTTATTATATTAATTGGTCGTATGTATTTGAGGGAGAAATTAACTTAACTGTTTAATGGATATTTACTTTTTATGGATTGTTTAGTGATACTGTGATTGTTATTCTATTTGCCTAAATTGCACATTGTGTACCCAGCGTATTAAATTGGTTATTAAAAAGACTTGGTTATATACTTCCTCTTGGCTTTTCACTCTCCCTTTAACATCACTAATTTTAGCTTCCAGGGTTATTCGACCAGACCGTCCGGTAAACCAAAGGTGGTGGCAGCTACACGCTCCTCTGTCAAATCCAGTTAGGACACGACCTTACTAGGACAGGTTTCGTTACAGTACATTTTGATGATCCTGTATTGTTATCCTTACCAGCAAAGGCAGATGTGACAAATGAATGCATAACAATAATATTAGTAAATTGGGTTTGATGTATAAGGTGTTGTAGATTATGCAATAGAGGGCGGTGACGTGCACTAGGAGACTATACTATTTTGTGCATATGGCTCTCCTAATATTTTCGGTCAGCTTATTACCCAAAATATCAAATACTCTTCAGGATTGCATTCCACAAATAAAGCCAATCCGTTTTTAGTGTTTCTCTGAACACATCCAAGCTTACCTAGCCGCTACATATTATTTTCAATTACCCGTAATTCTGATCTGTATTTTGGCTTGTTAATAGAAGTTATTGAAGTTGGACTCCTAATTCAAAATAACCAATATGTATCTCAACGTAATTTACTGACAGACATCACTCTTTATCACTTTCACTTTTGAAGGAACTGCTTTGTATTCTGTGTATTGTTTTATTGTAGTGCTGCTTCCTTTCTTGGCCAGGTTTTACTTGCAAAAGTGATTTTATTCTCAATGTAAGCTCAAAGTCAAATAGTTTAAATAAGAAAACAATGTATTGAAATGAGAACATCATGAACCTGTGTAATTGTGCTGAAGGACAAGCCTGAAAGCAGAGAGAATTTTGTGTTTGGCATTGAATAGCCTTAAAGAAAACTATGCCGTTTTTGGAAACTTTCATATTTAAGTTGAATGTAGGCAAAAACATTCCAGTCACTCTGAAGAGAGAATACAGTTTACTGTTCGAATAAGTAGCCCCTGAATTGAAGATAAAAATCAAAAGTGCTGTTCGTAATTAGTTTACACTTTTACATCAGATGTCTTGTTTTTGCTTTCCAAATTGAGGAGTTGTGGCATATAATGTAAATGAAGTTAGTTCACTAGTAGTGCGATTTCTACGTTGTGTATGTGTGTTTGTATATATGAACTCATACATTTTTTTAAGATTGTATTTGGAAAACAAATTCAGGTATAGCACGTGTCCCCCTTTTGAATGGGTTCTATATATAACATTTTAAAACGAATGGTTCTGTATAGAACGCTATGTTTGGGGGTTCTTCATGTAACCCCTTTGAAGGGGTTCTACATAGAACCATAAAGGGATCCACCAGAGCGATTACTCGAGGAACCCTTTATGGTTCTGTGCAGAACAATTTCTTCTAAGAGTGTGGAGTGTCGCCACACAATTTCTCTCAGAGGGCTTTTGACCAATGGCAATCCAATCCTGAATGACGTCACCACTATCCTGTTGTACTTTATGCGAGAGATGTATTAAGTAGTTTATAATGAGAAGAATAACAATAATCGCCTGTTTTTCATAGTTGCCTATAGGTTTTGTATCCATTGTCTCCTTCATATTAGGAAAGGAAGTTGATCCATAGCCTACTCAGAGACAACTGAGAGTTGGTCTCTGAGCAGCAGCACAAAGGGGTCGAGTCTCTCAATGTCCGTGTGTTGGAGATATTCCACCATATTGGTCCCAGCCTTTAAAACAATGTTAAAGGAGATGTTAAAGATCTTGTAGAAATATATTGCAGAAGAGCAGAACTACAATCACACTTTTTCAATGCTATTGCTGTTTTCTACCTCCCTGGTGAGGTACCAATGCGGGAAGTTTGAGAGAGTATTTCTAAAATGTGTATGATCCAATACACACAGTTATTTAAAAAGCTGACGTCTTGTACATGCTCACCAGAACCAAGCCTAATTAAATAACACATTTAATATTAAATAAGTACATGTGCAGTAGCCACTTGGACAATTACAGATCCCCAGGTCAAAACACAACAGAAAGACATGGAAGATCGTATTTTCAAATCACACCTGTGGCCCCCCTAACTGTAATTTGGTATTAGTGGGTCAAAGGATTTATTTGGTTCAAGTGATAATAAGATCATATTTTGAAATGAAACACTACAGGATGTCATATTTAAAATGACTGTGAGTACCTTTCTTTAGTGACGGTTCTGAGGGGGGCAGGGATTAGTTGAGTGTGCTAATTGGAGCTGTGAAGTGTGCAGAGAAAATACAAATGTTTTCTTTTAATATGAAAACAAAGATTTTTTTTTTAACACCGACCTGGGATTGTGTTTCTTTCCAAGTTTCCTTATTGTTTCTGAGAAGAGACTGTTCACTTGCAAAGTGAACTGGACCCGTGTGACTCGCAGGTAAGGAGAGCCCGTGTTGAACTAAGATGGCTACAGTGAGTTTTCCTGGACAAAGCTCGGGCAAAGGATAGCGCAGAGTGCACCTGCACCTGAGATTGTGTTGAGAAGCTTTGTGATAAGAGCAGGTAAAGAGGGAAAAGAAACACAAGTCAGCAGCAATAGTATTTTCTTTCTTTGAAGCACACATTTTGTTTTAACTGAAACGGGACTACAACTTTTGAAAGGGAAATAGTTGCTAGTGCACTGTATTTGTATTGAGTTTATTAGAAGAAAAAAAGCTTATATTTTGGACAGAACGAACTCGTTTGGCATGCAACTAGCAGCAAACGATGAGAAGCAAACAAAACAGCAAGTTAGCAAGTTACAGGCTGTCCTAGGTCCGGGGGTGCTTATGGTTGTTTATGGGTTCCCTTACCTTAGCCAGTGTCATGTACGGGTGTCCGTACCTTACTAGAGTGTTTGTTTTTATTATATATATATATATATATATATATATATATATATATATATATATATATATAATATATAATAATGTAATATTTCAAATAAATCGTCACAATGAGTGACACCAGCATTATTGGTTTTTTGAGAAATAAAAAAACAGAATGTAGAGAAGAAAATGTTGGAAGGAAGTTGGGAGAAAGACTGGTCTTCGAAGGAGCACCGGGACAGGTGGAAGCAACAACAACCAGATAAGACAGAGAAAGGAATTGTGATATTGTGTCAGGTTGGTGAGAATCAAGAAAAGAAAATAACAGAAATGGAAGATCATCATAAACAGTAATGTGAATTGAGAGCAGAAGTTGTGAAAAATACGATAGAATTAATAGAACTACAAGGCAAATTAGAAGGGCAAGAAAAGTGGTCAGAAAAGGTGAAGGTGTAGGTGCGCGATGTGCTGCCGTGTTAGGAGCGCGTCGCGACACAGATCACTCCGAGGACGACAGGCCCGATTGGGATGATTTAGATCGCAAAGCATGGGAATATGAAAAAGGAGGTTTTGCTAGCGCTCCTCCCCCATATAATCCGGAATATAAATCAATCACTGATTTTGGTTATAATAATACATTGTATCCAGATCTGACCGCTCTGAAAACGGTCCCAGCTGCACCCATGCAAGTCAAAACTAGACAGAGTAAAGAGGAAGGTCAATCAATAGTCTATACGACTAAAACCCATGTCCCCTTCTCCCCAGGAGAAAAAGAAATGATATGGGCGTCCCTCCCAAAATTAAAACCAAACCAGGGTAACACAACTTTTTGGGATATTCTAGATGAAAAGATGGTTATTCACCTCCTTCACCTGCACGATGTACACATCATCGTGAAGGCTAAATGTCCGCCCAACATTTGGATACAGTTACTACGAGAATATCAGACCGGGGAGTGGGCTAATGTAGCCTCTACAGATGAGGAGGAAATAACAGAACTTTTTCACAATGGATCAAGAAAACTGAGATAGTGAAATAATGAAATAATCGAGTGGGATTATTTGACATTTTATTCTAAATAATCATAAGCTTAAATAATAAGTTATAAGGGCTGTTTGAGACACTGCAGGGTCAATAAAACATGCCACAGATCGGATATCTGAATTATCTTTAGATATCAATGTGTATGTGCTTTGTGTGTTTATGAATATGTATAGTTTGAAGGTGATATAAGGTAAATGTCTATGTTTTGGCAATCATTTTAGAATTATATTTAAAAATGTAACAACAGATTTATCATATTCATGAGGATCTTTGGCTCTATACAGAGTGCCTCAAGCATCAGAAATCAGAAAGAAAGACTATTATAAGAAAAGTAATCCAAAATATACATTGAATAAACAGATGGATAATAATAGTAATACATAAATAGTCATGGTGTCTCCACAAGAAGAACCAGAATTTGTTTGTTAAACATCATGTTATGGACAAGCTCTGTCAAAAGTCAAATTCAAGGAAACGAAAGGCTAGAAGAGAGCCTGGTGCAGCCCTGACAGCCTGTGAAAGCAGGAGAATGTAAACAGTCTGGTGACATGTTACAGTCTTTCAGAAAATGTTTGGTTATTGGTGCCTAGCATATAATACCTGAAATGAAAGTCAAAGTAGACCATGGTTTTAAGATGAGTGATGTAGGAAAAGGGTAAGATACCGCAGAAGTATAAGATTACAACTATAGAATAAGTAAGCTCAAGTAATATAAAATGCTTTACAGGAGAAAAGGAAGAATGGAAAGGAAGAGTAAAAGAGAAGGTGTCCTAGGATTATGGGAATCATTATTGAGATCAATGGCCTATTGGCTAATATTTTGTTAGGTACATATATGACTTCAATAAACGAATAATGGAGTGACATCTGTATAAATATAAATAAAACATATTGATAAAAAAACCTGAATACATTTCTTGTAAGAAATTAAAAATAGGAGAAAGAATAGCTGTTAGAATGCAGAGCAATGTTGACCAAAGTTGAAGAGGGTTTGAGTAAGTTGACGAGGGTCTGAGTAAGTTGATAAGGCTTGGGAAGCAGGAAAAGGCGAGTTTGATGTGTGTGAGACAAATGTGCTGCCACTTTTAGCACAGAGAGCTTCTGATGGTGATTGAATGAAACGTGGGAAAATACGGACGTTACTGAAGATATAACTTGATGTAGAATAAATGAATAAATAATTGAATGAGATATGAGTTAGTTTAAAGTCTAATGTCATGAAACTTTGACTGTATGTAAATAGTTCTTTCACAAACAGTAATACCCTATCAATTAGGCAGGAAGTCCATAAATAAACCAGTGTAAGGGATTGAGATTAGGGAACTGCCTTATGAGTAAATGCAAGTGTTCTACTACAAACGGTGCAACAGTGTCTATAAACTAATGTCCTGGGATATAAGGAATGGTTACATTACTAGATGCAACACCACTTTTGCAACAGGGCCTAACCATCCTCACTGCTCCCTGGACAAGTCGGTGGCTCCCCCTGTCCAGTCCACGGTCCCTGTCACCCCCTGTGTCTGGACCGGACGGACCCCCACTTCTACCATGTCTGGATATCGGAACTGGAATGTCGCCTCATCCTCAGTGATAATGTCCTGCTGGTCTATACGGGAGAGTCTAGCCAGTGGGCAGCGCTGGGGGACATCTACAGGGTAGGGGAAAAGATTTAACACTGGCAACGGGACCCTACCCTGGCATACCCACGTGATGGTCCGTGCCACCTGCCGCTCTCGCTCCTCATCCCAAGCCTCGATCAGGACACAGTATTCCGCTATGTGGGGGAACTCTGGCACCTGTGCCCACAGCACCATCTCACTGCAGGGCGGAATCTGGACAGTGGACTGCCGGGTCAGGCTCGTTAACGTTAATGTTAACCCTCTTCTCGCTTTCTCTGTTTGCCGGTTTCCCTGTTTGCCGGTTTCCAGCTGCCCTGCCCACTGCATGGAGGAATACCCAAGCAACACAGCGCCCAGGTTAGTAGGTCCAGTATGTAAACAGACACTGTAATGTTCAATGTCTTTCCTCGATCGCTTATAATCCAAGGAGGGGAGAGGGGTGGGCACAGCAGGAAATCACTCGCAGCTTGGCGTCTTAAACTTCTCTACGTTTCCACACTCCATGGAAATCAGCGAAACCAAAGGTGCACTCACTGTAGCCTCCAGAGGAATCCATCTCTCTCTGCTTCTGTCCTAGTGATGGGAATTCCGGCTGGTTTCAGTGAGCCAGACCATTTGGCTCAATTCAGCAATAAGAGCCGGCTCTTTCGGCTCCCAAATGGCTCTTCATTTAGTACCACTTCTGGCTTTTATAATTCAGGCAAATTTAGCAATGTTTGGACCTATGATTGGTATGTGTGCACATACATCACTTATTCAATGTAATTATACTTAATCTTATAATTTCCAGAATACCATAATTTACATGTTTTGTATTAAAAAAAAAACGTAAATCATGTGAAAACATCAAACACTATTACACATGTGTATTGAACGTTTTATTTATATTGAACTATCCAAAACACAAACCATTCCAAGCAAACCACACTCAAAATGGAACCATATAACAAATAAAAAATGAATTACAATGCGCATAACGGCAGCATCCAACAGTTCTAGATGTATATATTACCAGTGACCTTGTCTTTAGTGCAGACTGGCATTAAGAAAGTCTAAGTGCCTCAGCTTACAGGGGCTGATCCGGTTTCTGTTATTATCTGCCCTGTTTTGGAGAAGATTCTTTCTGAAGGGACTGATGTTGCTACGATGCAGAGTCTCCCTGCCATCACCTTGACCAGTCGTGGGTAGACTGAAGCCTCGGTCTCCCACCAGCTCAGCGGGTCTGTGGCTCTTTGGATAAGGGGCTCTTCAAGATAGGATCTTACTTCCAGTATAGCATCTGCTGTGGGATTCCTTCTTGCAGTGTCTCCTGTTGCTCTTTCATCAAAGAACCTCCTAACAGCAGACGTTTGTGGCTCCACTTCTAGTGCCCCTGCTCCCTCTTCTCCCTCTTGGCCTCCTAGTGGTGTAGCCTGCTGGCTGCTGGGGCTGCATCTTGCTGCTGCTGTTACTCTTTGAGGTGCCTCATCAACAGCTCTGTTGTCATTGAAGGACAGCTGTTTGAACCTTGGGTCCATTATGGTGGTTTCTGAGAGAACGGTATTGTATTCCATTCTGTGGAACTTTCTTTCCATAGATGCACAGAGAGCAGTCACCAACTCTCTCTCTTTCCCTTTGGTTACTGTTCCTCCTGTCTGGTGGTGGGCTGTTATTCTCTGCAGACCCTTGCACAGGAGTAGCATTTTGGAGGCTGTCACGTAGCTGAAAAAAAAGAGAAAACTCAGAATTATGCTTTGTTTTATTATGTGGTATATGGACTTTGTTCAGTTTATTCTTGTCTATTATTACTGCCATTCCCCTCTAATATGCACCTCAAATATGCAATTATGTAATACTAATGTAAAAACAGTTGTCCATTGTACCTGTCTGCACTGATCTCCACAGTGACTGCTCAAAGGGTTCCTGAACAGTGCATGTCTCTCGCACTTCCTCCCACTCTTCTTGGCTCAGAGCATCAACAGGTGCATTGATAATGGCCAAGGTAGAGATGATTGCATCCTTGGACTCCAGAACCCGTTTCAGCATATGAAATGTTGAATTCCACCTTCTTGTTTGGACCTCAGCTCAGGCATACCCATCTGGCGTTGAGAAGACTTCAGCTTCTCTGTGGCTCGTGTGCTCTTATGGAAGAATTCCCGCATCGCCTTCACTTTGTTCACAGTGGGCTTCATCACCTTCAGGGCATCTCTTACAACCAGGTTGATTGTGTGCACGAGACATGGGTGGTGGGTCCATTTCAAGATGTTAAAAAGCTTTGGTGATGTTAGCTGCGTTGTCAGTAACACAGCAATCCACTTTGTTTTCTACTTGCCACCCTTTTTTTGCACTCTTAGCAGTCCCTCTGCCAAGTTATCTGAAGTGTGTCTGCCACTAAACTCAAAACAGTCCAGAAGATTGGACACCATTTTTTATAATTTTCAATGAAGTGACATGTAGCAGACATGAAGGAAGTGGTGGCTCTGGATGTCCAGCAGTCAGTTGTCAGGCAAACTGCTGTAGCCTTTTTAACCCTTTCTTGCAGTGAAGCACATTGTCTGTCATACAGTCTTGGAATAGTTGTTTGGGAGAGTGTTTTCCTGCTTGGAAGAACATACATTGGATTGAGAGCATGGGTGTAGCTTCTAAATCCCTTGTCCTCCACGACTGAGAATGGTTGGAATTCCCTTGCAATAATTTTAGCCAATACCTCATCAATTGTGTTTGGTCTTGCTGGGGTCATGGCCTTTGGCATAAATTGGCTTATAGAACTATGGGTTGCAATAGGTCGCAGTACCTGATGCCTGAGGGGTGGCTGTGAGCACTGCAGCAGCAATGGTTCCAGTAATCGCACAGGTATTTTCATTTTCAGTAGCAGGCATGCTAGCTTGCCTGTTTTCTTCCAACTGCATTGATGGATTTATAATTCTAATGTGTCAGTGAAGGTTGTTAGTAGACCCTGCTTGATATGATACTTTACAATTTTTACATTCTGCCTTTGTTGTTTATATTATCAAAATGCATCCAAATGCTACTTCGTTTGTGCCTGTCACTCATCTTGTTTTCTGACCCGTAATTAAAGATGAACTTTTCGCCACACTGCTCGGCCGCACCACTCGCACTGACTGAATGTTGTGTTGAGGTGTGTGTGCTGCACCAAACGGGAGCACCGGGACAATGTCATCATACGCAGCACATCAACACAACATTCATACTTTTATTCTGTCTTGTATTCATTTATAAGAAATAAAAACATAAGAACAGACATCCTTTCTCAGACGGGACCCGGCACATTCGCGAACGACATCACTATTCTGTCCCTGTGCGCCGTGTTGATCTGGGTCCTGCTCCCAGGTCTGCCACCTCCCCTCCTGTCTGCTGAAGTCCACTTTCCAATGTGGGAGGTCTCTGCGGCTCGTATCAGACGCTCCCTCCTCTCCTCTCCCAGGGCAGGGTGATTAAGTGGGGACGCGTGTGAAGAGTGCAGGTGGACCCAGGTGAGTTGTGCGGTGGTGATTGGCTCAAAGAAACACAAATAATAAGGCACGCGTGCAAACAATCAAAATAATACTAAGTGAATAACAAATTAAACAATAAAGTGAAAGATAATCACCACACAAAATAATGGCAATATAGAACCAAACAAAATACACAAGCCATATTGCATAAAGTGAAGTGAAATATAAATATAATAAGTAATGGTGATTAAGGAGCTAATTAACACCGTCTGTGACATTTACATTGGTTGGGTGTGTGGATACCAGTAATTATTTTTGTTTTATTGAAATACAAAATAATTCTATTTTTCCGAAGTGCTGAACTTTAATACAGTCTAGAAAGATTAATATTTTTTGTCTTGGGCTATATTATTATTACCATAGTTTTTCTATTGTATAAGTATCTTGGAGTAGGGGCATCTCACCTGTCCTGTAAGATTTGGGAGGGTAGGAATAGTGTAGTTATTTTCTCTGTTTACTTGTTGTGTGCCCCATTACTGTTAGTTCAGGTAGCCACTGTGAATTTAAATCCTGAACCCTACTTTGCCAAATAAGGTCACAGCTTTACTTTGGTATGTAAAAAAAAAAGAAATAAGAAAGAAAAGAAAACGCAGGATAGGCACATACCTCAAATTTGGCACATACCCCCTGTGGCCCCCCTAACTGGCACCGTGGACAAAACACTGTCAGCACCCCCCCCACCACTAACATCATGGACAATACACCCCCCCGATGATGGCCCCGCTACGATTACAACTGGCCCCAGCCATGCCCCCCGAGATGAAAGGGGCTAGAACCACCGCTGAATGGCTTGTTAGTGAGTTTGACTTAGGATCATGTTTTTAGTTGTTTAATATCTGCAATATGAATAGCCTACAATCATTACACATAAGTTTGATTTAAAATAACTAATTAAAGGTTAGATATACTGTATAACTTTGAATACTATTCTATACGGAGACATTATGTATTCTTACCATGGCAACTTCGATATTCTTGTTTCTATTAACTTTTGCATGTAAAGATTACATATTGTGGTTATGGGATACTTCGTTGCATTTTTTGGCATGTTGTTGTTTTCTTTTATGTGTGACTTTTAACTTTATACCCTATAGGATCCAATAACTTTAAACAGTATAACAATAATAATATTATAAGAGAAGACCAGCTAATGTATTGTTTACATGCAAAACCTTGGAAAAACATACTATAGTAAGCAAATGTAAACTATGAGGAAATATAATATTTGCACCCACAGTATAATGGACTGGGGGATAATCAGTATTTAAAAACTTTAAACTTTCAATATTTCCTTAAGTGACATTACGTGTACATCTAGATTGGTGATTGTTTCGTTACTCTGTAGTATTTCCTTCTTTGCGTCATCCTGCCGAGCTCATGAATTCTTGCCAAGGATGTTTTTCCTTGACTCCTTTGTCTCCGCAGTGAGGCTGACTGGGACGAAGTATGGCTGTGGAGATGGGGGTGTGGGGCCTGCACGGTCATGGTCTCGCAATACCAGCCCCAGTCCAAGAGGATACTGTATATTTTCTGTGACATCTTCCGAGGAACAGTGCCTTCATTGAAACTGTGGCGACATAGAAACTAAAGCAATCTTCTGTCCTGTCTCGAAGCAGTACAAGGAGAAGATGACATGGGAGACGTCAAACAGCAGTTAGATTATTTATTATTATTTGTAAACCTAATAAACTGCCTGGCTTGAAATGTCTCTATGGTGACATAGTGAAAAAAGGTGTTACGAGTTGGACGCCATGGCGTAACAAACTGAAAAAAACAGTTTTCGGCTAGAGAACATTTGACAGTACCTGATATTATGGCAACTGCCCTGTTTTGGAAATTACAACATTTAATATCTTTGGTTTATATTTACAATAGGGCTATTTTGAAACATTAAGGCAGATTGCATGCTTCTCCTGAAACCTCCGAAGTTTTCCTGTCCTGTCTTCCTGTCATGCGATATGTTTATATTGTATATTGTTCAGCTCGGCTACTCTTTCTGATTAGCCAGCTATGTATTATATTGTATTTTTCTCATTGGGTCTGTGACCCGCTCCTATTGGATCAGGGGTCCACTGCCATGATATTGCGCGGAGGCCGCACAAGTGCTTGATTGCCTACACCAGACATTGTGCAAGTAGATTACGGCCTCGCTCCTAGCTGCACTAGTAGAGCAGCCGGCCTTGTTCTTGTAAGTGGAGGGCATAAGAGTTAACCTCTGTAGCCCCGCTTTGTATATGCTGATAGCAGACAGCTCCCGGTAGAGCGTGACTATGGTCCTCGCTCCTGGACGGCTCAGGTGCGGCCCTACGGGATCCCTGAGGTAACTGTCTGGAGTTGTGTTGCCTAGGCACCCTTGCGGTGCACCTCGTGGCAGGCTCCCTTATCAGCTCGCTGCCTCCGCCCCTGCGACGGCTTTGTTATACAGCAACCCCTCCCCCTTGGGCAGTGCTTCCGACTTGAAAGATAACGATAGGTTGCGTATGCAATACAGTACACACAAACCATTATTTGAATAGGCACACAAAGCGCCAACTAAGCATGAATGATAGTATAAATGAAAAACACTTGTGGCTTTTGCTTTTTCATGTACAGGGCATAGCAGTTTGCAATAAAGTTTATTCATACATGTAGTAAACACACATACACACAGGCATCCAAATGTGTAAAGTATGCTTCCAACAAGGCCGACTTCATCTCCGCCTTCGCCTCCCACCACTCTCTGGATTTCCTCGCTCTCACTGAGACATGGATCTCCCCGGAGAACTCATCCACCCCTGCTGCCTTATCCTCTGTGTTTGTCCTGTCCCACTCCCCCTGTCTTACTGGGTGGGGGGGGAATAGGGCTCCTGCTCTCCCCTTCTCTGCTATTCTCTGTGCCACCCCCCTCTCTCTCCTCTATCGCCTCCAACAGCTTTGAATTCCCTCTCACCTCTTTCTTCTAGTTCTCTACTGTCCTCCTGGTCCACTCACCACCTTCCTGGATGAACTCGACTTTCTTCTCTCCTCCCTCCCCTCGCTGTCCTCACCTACCATCCTCTCCAAACCCTCCCACTCTGCCGGATTTCTTCCTCTCTTTTACTCCTTTAACTTCTCTCTCTCCGTCTCCACCCACTCACAGTGCAGGCTGCCAGTTAGACCTCATCTTGTCTAGAGGCTGTTCCCCTTCGCAACTCTTCGTGACACCCCTGGACATCTCAGACTCAGAATCACCACCGAGACGGCTCTCCTGGCAGTCACTGACTCCCCCCGGTGTGCTCGGGCGGCCTCCCTCTCCTCAGTCCTCATCCTCCTTGATCTCTCTGCAGCATTTGACACTGTCGATCACTCCATCCTCCTCTCCTACCTCGCTGACCTCGGTATCTCTGGAACTGCTCTCACCTGGATCTCCTCCTACCTCAACGACTGGACCTACCAAGTGACATGGCAAGGTTCCTCATCCACCCCCCAACCTCTCCTCATAGACGTACCCCAAGGCTCCATCCTGGGCCCGCTCCTGTTCTCTCTCTACACTCGCTCCCTGGGCCCCCTCATCGCATCCCATGGTTTCTCCTACCACTTCTATGCAGATGATGCCCAGATCTTCCTGTCTTTTCCCTCTTCTGACCCTCTCATCCCTTCTCGCATCTCTTCCTGTTTGTCTGCTATCTCCGCCTGGATGCAGTCACACCACCTCAAGCTCAACCTCTCTAAATCGGATCTCCTCTTTTTCCCCCACTCTTCCTCACCTTCTGCTGATCTCCCCATCTCAATCCCCTTGGAATCCACCACACTTTCTCCTGCTTCTTCCGCTAAAAATCTAGGAGTCATTCTTGATCCTGCGCTCTCCTACACCCAGCACATCACCACACTGACAGGCACCTGCAGATTCTTCCTGAGCAACATACGCCGAATCCGTCCCTTCCGCACCAACTTCTTGACTCAGCTGCTCGTCCAGTCACTGGTCCTCTCCCGCCTGGACTACTGCAACTCCCTCCTGGCCGGCCTGCCTGCAACTACTACCCGCCGCTCCAGCTCATCCAGAACTCTGCGGCTCGCCTGGTAATCTCTTTCCCTCGCACACACTACTCCACTGCTCCGCTCCCGCCACTGGCTCCCGATACCGACACAATATTATTTTTATTTTTTTTATTTCTTGGCAGACGCCCTTATCCAGGGCGACTTATAAAATAAGTGCAATACAAAGTGCAAGAATACAGTTAAATACAAGGCATCAAACATTACAGATTCAAATTTACATTAAACAAAGCAATTCAAGATATAATACATTTTACAACTTCCAATTTATACAGTTAAGTGCAGTAAGTGCGGACATACATCCTGGAAAGTAAAGCTAAGTGCTGTCAAGATGTAAGGTACAGTCAAGGGTTACAGGAAAGGGAGCAAGGAGGAAAATCAATCAATAATCCAAGAAGCATGACAAAATGCTATGAAGTGCTATCTAACGGGGATTAAAGGGACTAATATTACAAGTACTGTCTGAAAAGATGTCTTGAGTTAGCGCCGGAAGGATATATTAGTTGTAATATTAGTCCCTTTACTCTCCTGTAAGGTAGCACTTCACAACATTTTACCATGCTTCTTGCCTTGTATTACTAATACTTGTATTATTGATTTCCCCCTTGCTCCCTTTCCCGTAGCCCTTGACTGGGACCTAACATCTTGACAGCACTTAGCTTTCACTTTCCAGGATGTATGACTTTACTTATTGTATTTACTTGTGTAAATTGGAAGTTGTAAAATGTATTATGTTTTGAATTGCCTTGTATAATGTAAATTTGAATTTGTAATGTTTGATGCCTTGTACTGAATTGTATTCTTGCACTTTGTATTGCGCTTCTATTTTGTAAGTCGCCCTGGATAAGAGCGTCTGCCAAGAAATAAAAATAATACTAATAATGTGTATTCCCGAACATACAGTGAGGGGAAAAAAGTATTTGATCCCCTGCTGATTTTGTACGTTTGCCCACTGACAAAAAAATGATCAGTCTATAATTTTAATGGTAGGTGTATTTTAACAGTGAGAGACAGAATAACAACAAAAAAATCCAGAAAAATGCATTTCAAAAAAGTTATAAATTGATTTGCATGTTAATGAGGGAAATAAGTATTTGATCCCCTATCAATCAGCAAGATTTCTGGCTCCCAGGTGTCTTTAATACAGGTAATGAGCTGAGGTTAGGAGCACTCTCTTAAAGGGAGCACTCTCTTAAACGTACAAAATCAGCAGGGAATCAAATACTTTTTTCCCTCACTGTAACCCATTATCAATACAAATAAGGGGAATGTTTTTTTTTCTTTCTCTCAATGTTCTAACACTCCTCAAACAACAAAAATGCTGTAGAAGAAAAGACATTTGTGCTAGGAAAAAGAACAGAAAAAATTAGGCTACATCTCACCTTCTTTGTGGGTCTGGCCATAAGACTTCATCCACATCACATGCGATGTTGTCTTGAGCCAGGCAGCATGGAAAGTATCGCTTGGAGTGCCATATCCAGGCCTGGCATGACCCCTGATCGATGTCTCCACAAGCCTCCTCCATTGCCTGGGGGCTGGCGATCATACACCTTCCAACGTCATACAGAGAAGAATTCTTCAATAGGATTCAAGAACGCAGATTATGGGGGCGATTGAGTTTGATGAAAAGTGGGTGACCTGTGAACCAATTGCGGACCACAGCAGCCCGGTGGAAACTAACATTGTCCCAGATGATAACGTACCTGGGCTTTTCTGGCACCCAGTCATTAGGGATTAGTCTGTTTGTGGAGGGTGTCCAGAAATGTGATGATGTGTAGATGTTGTATGGGCCAAGGATTGCATGATGGTGAAGGACCGCACACATTGTTACGTTGCCACCACGTTGTCCTGGGATGTTGATGATTGCACGGTGTCCGATGATATTTCTGCCGTGGCCGCTTGTTTTTGCAAGATTGAAACCTGCCTCGTCCACATATATTAGCTCACGATGCACTGAATCTGCTTCTAGCTCCATGACAAAACAATGTAGCACAGTATGAAAAGACAGGGATCAGTCAATATGATGTAGCACCGTGCACTTCCAGATCCAGTACCAATGATAGGATAGTATAGCTTACGTGCAGATATTCATATCTCAGTTGTTTTACACGGTCTGAGTTTTGTTCGAAAGGAACTCTGTATAGCTGCTTCATCCCAATTCTATTAAGTTTCAGTAGACGAGAGAGTGCCGAGAGACTCACTCTGTTGATGTTGTGGAATGTGTGTTATCTGCCATTATGTGGTCCTGCAGTTCTCTGAGTGTGATGCAGTTATTTTATATTTACAATGTGCGTTTCCTGCTCTGGGGTGAACAGTCGACCAGATACTGGTTTTCTTGCAGTTCTCTAAAAACATTTGAATGGTTTTATAGTTTTTCCCAATTGCATACACACTATTATACCACAATACTCCTAAACTGTTAACACAATGCCCATAATAAAAAGTCACATCTGCTAAACACACACAGGGGAAAATTCTGGCCTAAAAACTATATACACAGCCCTCAAAATCAAAGAATTGGGTCAGAATCACACACACATACATCATATCTGTTTCTCACACTGAGCATTAAGAATACACTGTGTTTAGAAAAATAAAACTCTCTCCTCAAAATGGAAGATTCATGTAGGAAAACAAAAAGAATCCATCAACACAGACAGTAAAGAACTTTATATTATACAATGTTTGATCCTGGCCAGTCGTGGCACAGTGGTGTGTTGCCTTACAGCTCTAGGGGTCCCAGGTTCAAGACCCAGCTTGGGTTGCCTGTCTGTATGGAGTTTGCATGTTTTCCCCGGGTACATGTGGGTTTCCTCCCACCGTCCAACGACATGTGGGTTAGCTTAATTGGCCATACTAAATTGCCCTGTATGTGTGGGTGTGTGTTGCCCAGTGCTGGCCTGGCATCCTGCCCTAGGTGTGTTCCTGCCTTGCACCCTATGCGTGCTAGGATCAGCTCCAGCTTCCCTGCGACCCTAAGTGGTTTTGAAAATGGATGGATGCATGGATGATCCTGCCTACCCAAAAATTATCAATGTATTTATATATAACAAGCAACAAAATGCAATGACTGATAGCAGCCCACATGGTTATGTTTCCACCCCTTTGGCCAGGGACCTGCTCGCTGGCCAATGATGTTCCTTCCCCAGCACCGCCTCTTGAATCCTACCTCGTCCACATAGATGAACTCAATGTGGTCATCGCTGGCATCAAGCTTGAGTATTCTCTGACCATGTAGGAACAGTGATTAGAACATGGTGCATTACTGCACTTCCTGGACCTCTGTCTCTTCCAAGTGCACAATAGTATTGGAAACAGTTTCATACTCACTTGCATGTAAAAGTAGCACATCTCTTTCACACGATCAGAGTTCCTCTCAAATGGTACACGATATATTTGCTTCATGCTCATCCTGTGCCTTCTCAGCAAACGATCAATAGTGGATATTGAAACATGGTCTATGTTCTGAAACATCCCATTATCCTCTATTATACACGTTTGGATTTCTCTGAGTCTAATCGCATTATTTGCCATGTGCCGTGTGGGTTTTCTCCAGGCTCTGCAGTTTCCTCCCACTGTCCAAAGACATGCAGTTTAGGTTATGTTAAATTGCTGTGTATATGTTGCCCAGCGATGGCCTGGCATCCTGTCCTGGTTGTATTCCTGCCTTGTGCCCTATCACTGCCGGGATCGGCTCTGGCTGCCCCGCGACCCTCACAGGAATTGTGTGTTTTGAAAATGGATGGATGGGTTTGCAGACGTGAAGTGTGTTGTAGTACATTAGCACTTTGAGTTTTGTCTGATGACTCATGTATTGCACAAAAGGTACAGGTGTTTTCTCAATGACAATTGTGCCAACACATTGAGAGTTGCGAGTAATGTTTTGCAACATGAGTGAACTGGACTCACCAATTGAGTTGAAGCAAGGTGAAGGTGTGCATAGTCCTGCAGAAGTGGTTCTGGGATGTTAGCTTGAACCTCGGATCACTCTGTGCATGCTTTCGGTCACAGTGTATAAACGACTGAGAAACTGTAGTGAGAGATCCTTCTCATTATGAAAGTACAGTACATATTACTGTACCAGTAAGACTACAGCACTTACCGGTTTCCATCTCAAAATATCCCAATTATACCTGCAACAGTATAACAGCTCATATTTGATTGAACCCATTGCTCACTTGTTAAATACATTGCCTAAAAGTGTTAATTATTTCAGAGATAGTACTTCAAGAATCACTGTTAGTGTTTAAGCATTCAGAAAAACCTGAAAATTGTCACGAGTGGCAGTGAACAGTGGGTCCAGGGGTGTCGCAAATGGGAAACCCCACCATGCTCTCCCTGGCTTCACCATCAGGATTTATTTTGCCTGGGGCCCCCACATACCCTAGAATCACCTCTGACTGGGTCGCATGAAGTCTGAGTTACGCGAGGTGGGGACTCGCTCCCACTCACTTATTTCCCCCTGCAGGTAAGGTCCCAGGACAGACGTCACCAGTAAATAAGAAAGGTCTTATTCTAGTCCATTAAATAAAATTCACCATGTACAATACAACAGGGGCAACTAGCAGGGCACGAAATCTGACCGTTCTCTCAATGTTTTTTTTACAATTAAAATTGCCTTTAATCACCTGGGCAAAAATAAAAATACAGAAACCTATACAAAAGCTGAAAATATAATAAACTATACTAAATTCCCAAATAAAACTAAGCCCAGACAATACCCCCTATATTCACAATCAAAAAACGTATGTATGAAACGATGGAGAATGGCGAGAGAATGGTCTCAATTACACAGTCCCAACCCGGCTCGGCCTCCGGTTCCGTCCCAGGCTAGAGATCCTCACAAACGAGCAGCTCGTCCGCACAAGCAGCCCCAATCCAGGACAAAGAGCAGTCTCAGGAGGAGGACACGCTCGCTCACTGGCAAGTGCTGCGATCACAAGCTCACAGGGATATTGAGCGCATCCCTCTCACCCGTCCGCTATGTGCTTCTCCCTCCGGCTGCTGGTCCGGAGCCCCAAAGTGCCGTCTATCGCCGAGAAGCTGGAAACCGCAGAGCCAAGAAGGCAAGTCCAGGAATACAGTCTTGTAGAAGCCAAGTCAATGTCTCTGGCCAGTAATAGTCCCTTAGATCCTCTTGTCGCTGTCGAGTCACTGCGTCCAGCGGCTAATGTTTCTCCAGGCAGCTCCCGATCTGCAGGGACCCGCTCCGACCCTGCGAGGAGTTAGTGCCTACCGGCTGGCACCCTCACAGCCGATATCCTCTCCTCTGTAACCCGTCCCGCAGTCACTGTCCCTGCTGGTGCTCCGCCGTGCCCCTTTGTTCTGGCAGGGCAGCCTTTATCTCCAGCTGAGTGTCCACAGGTGTAGTGGCCATGAGGGAAGGCGGCCGCTGCTCAGTGATACAGGTGCGCCGCATCGGGGATCAAAGCTTCTGCCTGTTCAATAATAGTGAATATCAATTAATGTCAATCAATCAGTGAATACAATCAATGAAAACAAACAATTTGAGAACACGACTCAATCAGTGAATAATTAAAATTAAATCAAATAAACAATAATAACAGTATAAGTGCAATAAAGAATCACATGGAGCCTTGGTACAGTCTGTGATTAATGCAACACTGTGGAGTAGTGCTTAGGGCTCTGGACTCATATTGTGGGTTTTGGGTTCAAATCCCAGGTGGGGCAGTGCTGTTGTACCCTTGAGCAAGGTACTTCACTTAGATTGCTCCAGTAAAATACCCAGTTGTATAGACCAACTCTGCCTCCTCCAGAACCGCTCCTTCTCATCCCTGGCACCTAAATGGTGGAACGACCTGCCCACCGAAGTCAAAACAGCAGAGTCCTTGACCTCATTCCGGCACTTACTCAAGACGCATCTCTTCCGACAGCACTTGTAATATTAGTCCTCTATCCCTGCTAGATAGCACTTCACAGTTGTATTATGCTTCTCGCGTTCTTGATTATTTTCCTCCTTGCTCCCTTTCCCGTAGCCCTTGACTGTGACCCTACATCTTGACAGCACTTAGCTTTCACTGTCAAGGATGTAGGATGTCACTTACTGTACTTGTGTAAATTGTAAATTGAAAATTGTAAAATGTATTATTTTGAATTGCTGTTTTAGCTAAATTTAATTTGTAATGATTGATTGCCTTGTAGGAGGAGTAGAATTAGACACACGGAAAGGAACATAGAAACTCGCTGCCTAAATCCCACTGCTATTCATAAATTCACTACCCTGTTGCCAAATGCTAGCTTTATCAAAAGAAGGATCTGCAGATGAATTATTAAATAATTTCAACAATACACTAAGCACTGCTTTAGTAGCCCCATTAAGGACACGACAAATAAAAACCAACAAAACACTCACCGTGGTTTGACGAACACACTCGCTCACTTAAAACAGAATGCCGTAGATGTGAGCGTAAATGGAGAGAATCAAAACTAGAGGTCTTCACATGGCATGGAATGACAGTATAATAAGATACAAGCAGGCCCTGTCCTCTGCTAGGTCTGCCTACTACTCCAATTTAATAGAGACGCATAAGAATAACCCGCGTTTTCTTTCTAATACAATAGCGACACTTACTAACCAGAAGGTAAAGCCTTCAGAGGTCATCCCCCCCAATTTCACCTGTAGTGACTTCATGGATCATTTCAATAGCAAAGTTAACAGCATTAGAAAACAGATAGAACAGGAAACATACACAGATACTATAGCTGACACATGCAGTCCTTCACAGCCCCTGCCTACCTTGGACTCATTTAACGTAGTAAATCACCAGGAATTGGTCTCCTTAATTACTAAAATGAAAACAACAACCTGCGCACTAGACCCTATACGCACTAAACTGCTAAAACAATCTCTGCCATGAATTATTCACAGAATACACAATATTATCAATGTCTCTTTATTCTCAGGATCTGTTCCTGAATCATTTAAAATAGCTGTAATTAAACCACTTCTTAAGAAACCCAGTGTCGACCCTAACCAACTTAAACACTATCGACCTATCTCAAACCTTCCCTTCCTTTCTAAGGTTCTAGAGAAAGTAGTTGAAAACCAACTGCAAGCTTTTTTAACCGATAATCATCTTTATGAAGAATTTCAATCAGGCTTCCGTTCCGGCCTTAGTACAGAAACGGCCCTGTTAAAAGTATTGAATGACGTGTTTCAGTCCTCCAATGTAGGGCACACCAGTGTTATTATTTTATTAGACTTAAGTGCTGCTTTTGACACAATCGACCACAAAATCTTGATACACCGCTTAGAAAACAGTATTGGCCTATCTCGCAATGTGCTTTCATGGTTTAAATCATATCTGTCAAACAGACTCCAATATGCACAGATTAACGAGAACCACTCAAATTTAACTGAGGTTAAGTACGGAGTCCCACAGGGCTCAGTCCTCGGACCTATACTTTTTTCATTGTACATGCTCCCTTTAGGTGATATCATTCGACGACATAATATTAACTTTCACAGTTACGCAGACGACACACAATTATATCTGTCAGTAAATCCTAACAACACCATAGACCTAGAAAAACGAATCTGCTGTCTGTCTGAGATTAAAACATGGATGAGAAAAAAAATTCTTATGCTTAATTCTGACAAAACAGAAGTCATAATTTTAGGAGACAAAAATCGAACTGTTCATCATTCACTAACAAAACTGAGTAATGATATCTTTAATTTCTCCCCTAAGGGGATGGCATGAAACCTGGGTGTCATCTGTGATCATAATCTATCTTTTGAATCACACATTCAGAATGTGTCGAGATCTTCCTTCCTCCAGCTTAGAAACATTGCTAGACTAAGACAATTCCTCTCGTTACAGGACACTGAGAAATTGATACACGCATTTGTTACATCTAGATTGGACTACTGTAATGCCATTCTGTCAGGCAGCACAAACAGAGCTATTTGTGCACTTCAGTCCAAAATGCTGCTGCAAGAATCCTAACAAAAACATAAAAACATGAACACATCACTCCAGTATTGGCTTCTCTTCACTGGCTGCCCGTGCACTACAGGATAGACTTTAAAGTGCTCTTATTACCATTTAAAGCACTAAAGGGACTGGCACCTCCCTACCCGTCTGATGAGGCACAACCCATCCCAGAAGCACCTCACAATGGAGGGTCAACGGGGCATCCACACCCAAGGTTTGATGAGCCATCGCAACCCAAAGCCTATTGATGGTCCAAACCCTCCACCCCCGATGGCCAGCGAGAGGCCTCCTCCACAGGGAAGACCACAGCCAGCAGCACCGATAAAGAACTTTCTGATCTCCTTGCTGCTGTAATAAGTATACTGCCTGGAGGGGAGGCAACCATTAGGCCTAGGCCCTAGGCCGTGGACCCCCAGAGATTCATTTTCTCCTACATGCCATCCTTAGGAGTTTTCTTGTTTTTCTCTCCTCCGTTCCTAAATGCTTTATTTACTTAAATGTTCACTCACTTTATTCTAGATCATGTAAAATGTTTACAGGTCTATATTTGATTTTATTGTATTTATGTTTTTTATTTTGCTGTACGTTTGTTGTATGTTTACCAGTCTGTAAAGCACTCTGTGGCTACCCTGCGAAGGGCGCTATACAAATAAAAATGGATTGATTGATTGATTGTACTTCACTGTATTTTTGCAGTTATGTTGTAAGTCGCCCTGGATAAGGGCGTCTGCCAAGAAATAAAAATATTAATAATAATAATAATAATAATAATAATAATAATAATAATAATAATAATAAATGGGTACAAATGTAAGTCGCCCTGGATAAGAGCGTCTGCTAAATGACAAATAATGTAATGTAAACTCTGCCACCTACTGTTTGACATGTTAAATAGATAAATTCTGTGATCAAATTGCATTTCAACGATACAAACCAAGACCAGTTAGGGGAATTAAGAATTAAATATTTGAGACCCAAAGAAAGTAGAGATTAACTTTAAAGCATTCCTTTTATACAAGTTAAAATGGTATTTCCACAACACAGTCCTAAATTCCTGTCATTTCTTTGGGGATTGTGTGCTGGAAATATATCACATTGACCATTTATAATGTGCTCTTTTTAGGGGTTTTAACAACTGGTACAGAAAACATTGTCAATAATGTATAATATCCTTACAAAAATGAATTATCTATAGCTGTACTTTAAGATTTACTTGCTTATTTATTTGGTGATCCTATTTTTTAACCCAGAAACATTGTGGAAATATCTCAGGTTCATGTTTAACTTACAGTTTCTCTGCTGTTCCTATGGATGTTTTACACCATCCCCCTTAAAGTATTATTTATTTATTAATATGCTGTAAATGCATTGTTTGCTAGGGCTGTTAAGAGGGACATGAAGTCTTTGAAAATTGATATGTTTCACTGACTATTCAAAATGTATCAACACTATTTTCCTGGAAATTACACACAATTAAAGGTGAAAAATGCACGTTACTGAGACTAATGTGTTAATATATTTCTATATTGGATAATAATAATCATAGTAATGCAGTAAACTAGGTATTTTGAATAGATGAGTAATGCATTACATGCATTTGCTGGCAGTTTGTAATAGCAGGACTTTCTTTATGTTTGTACACTTATGTCCTCATTACTGGCATATTCCACTGAGGAGCTGTTTCCAATTGTCAACGGTGACTGTTGGGGTAAAATTGCCTCCTATGTATTGTATATACCCACTGTATAACTGTTAGAAAATATAGGAAACTTTCCAGTAAGTTACTAGTTAGGAACTGTGAGTTATTCATAACTTTACTTATTATCTATGTCTTATGCACACTGCTGAAATAGCTTGCAGAACTGCTTGTAATCCAAGCAGCTGTGGCAGACACAAAACATGTTGTTCGTACAGTATGTGCTACATTTTCCCCTTCCCGAAACACAAATATATTATGGGTTACACACATCCTCGGACAATAACATTCCCACGAGGCATGACATGTGTACCTGCTTGTGGGAACACTGCAAAATCAGTACTATTATGGTGTGTAACTACATATCGGGACTGCCTCGTAACTATCACTGAAGATGTTTGTTAGACTGTATAAAGGCTGTGTGAAACTTTAAATAAACTGAAGATAAACGAACGGACTACTTCTGTGTCTGTGCATTTTTCTTCCCGAGCGCTCGTCTCCTGCTGAAAAGTCTCCCCTGTAGCTGAAACGCTGACTGGCCTGACTGCCCGATTCACTGGGATCCGAAGGGCTGCTTCAACTGAAGCGTTGTACCTTAACAGTGACCTTGACAGATTTCCCTTCAAATAACCGAGATGTTAGATAGAGTCAGAGGGACATTAGTTATAGAATCAATAGCAAACTGTGATCACAATATGGTCATCTTTGAGGCATTCTTTCTAGAAACAAGGCCCAAGTCTAAAGCAATGGTCTACAATTTTAGAAAAGCAAACCTTGAAGGTATGAGGCGACACTTGGAAGAGGTAGACTGGAGCACACTGGATCAGATTCAGTTGAAAATGGATGGGTATATTTAAGAATATACTACTTGAGGCTCAGGAGAAATTTATACCAAAACTTAGCAAATTGAGGACCAAAAAACATTGGCCAAAATGGTTTAATGGAAGTATGCAAAAAAATTTGAAGAGAGAGAAAATGTGGTATAGTGCATACAAAAGGGATAGAGACTAAACAAAATACAAAGAATATGGTGAACTGCAAATAGATCTTAAGAAAGGGATCAGGAAAGCAAAGAGGGAAATAGAAAGAAACATAGCTCTATAACGAATGCAAAGAGCTTTTTTCAATACTACAACAGCAAGAGGTCAATAAAGGATGAAGTGAAACAGATAGAGGGCAAAAATTGAAGTATTTTGGAAAATGAACAAGATATGGGGTGGGGGTGTGTGGGGTTTCGGCCCAGGGTTGTGTCCTTGAGGACCTTTGCGAAGATCCTCACACCCGTCTTGTTGAGGTGGACGTGGTCATACAGGTGATGTGGCTGGATGTCTCAGTGGTGTGCCAGGTGTACGTTGGGGAGGAGGGCACATCTTCGGGACACTTCTGCGTTGATGGCCTGGATGATGTGCAGGGGCACGTCTGTGCGGGGCAGCAGTGTGGAGATGGTGATTTTGGCAGTTGGGAATTCCTCTGTGGCTTTCGTTGCCACCTGTCTCAGGGCTGAGGCCACATCGCCCCTGCGGGCACTCAGGTCGTTAGTGCCGGTGTGGATGAGGATGTGTTTGACCTGGCACAGCCTCCTCTTGGAGAGCAGCTCCAGGGCTCTCTGTGCTGTCGGGCACCAAAGCTTTTTCACTTTTCACCCAGGGAAGAGGCGCCTCTCATCCAGGAACTTCCCATTGGAGTCGCTCAGAATGACCACCTCTGTGTTGACCTGCCACTCCGGGTTTGCGTCGGGAGTGGTGGGGGCAGCGGGTGTGTTTTGGGGGAGTGGCGTTTCAGGGGGTTGTGTATTAGTGGCAGGTCTGGTGATAGTGGGGGTGTCAGGAGTGGTGGGGAGTGTGGGTGGATCAGTGGGTGCATCAGTGTTGGAGGTGTCAGGGGTTGGAGGTGTTGTGGGTTCAGTGCAGTGCAGTCTCTGTGCTCCAGTGATGTGTAGCTCCTCTCTTAGCTCCTCCAGCTGGCTCTGCAGGCTCCTTAGCTGGCTGTGCTGGGGTGTCCTGGTCAGCTCCTCCCTCGCTCTGCGCAGCTCCGTCCTCAGGGTTTGTCTCTGCTCCTCCAGGTCTCTCACTGCTGCTCTCAGCTCATGGATCTCAGCCTTGTGCTGCATCTTTAGTCCCTGAACTCCGCAAACTCCAGCTCCAGCACTGATAGGCATTCCTTTAGTGTTTTAATGTTGCTGGAGAGTTTTGGGGAGACAGGGGGGCAGTCTGTGGGAGATGGGGCACTGTCTGGCTCCGTGTGGCTGGGGGCAGACTGCAGGGTGGCTGGCTCTGGCACGTTTCTCTACCTCAGTCTGCTGCTTTGAGGTGTGGAAGCCGAGAGATAATTGGTCCAGGCTACTCTCGCTGCCCTGCACCATGATGGTCCCGTTGTGGTATACATTAAAAGTGAGCATCACACTGTCTGTGTCTTTCTCTACCAGCACTGAGATCTGCCTGCCTCTGCTAATGCCCCTCTTGTTGTTATTGGGGTATGTCTGGCACAGGGTTTTGTGAAAGGCGCTGTAGAACAGTAGATTGTTCTTGACCCTGTTTTCTCCTTTACCGGTGTAGTCTAGGATGAGGGTCTCAGGAGATGCTCTCATCACAGCTTGTTTGTAGTCCTTCTTAGCCTGTGCAGAGCGAATGTCTTCAGGGTATCGGATTTCAAAAGGCAGCTCTGCAGTCAGACTGCTGTTCGATAGATTTCTATCAGTCTCAGTGGCAGTTGGGCTCTCTCCTACTGTCACTCTATTCAAATTGGAGCTCTGCATTTTCATTGGCTGAGTCAACTACTGAGAATGCTTATTTATTTTATTAATATATATTGTTTTGTTTAATAATTTGTCTCTATAGGTGAAAGGTCTTACCTCCAATTCTTGTCTTCAGCTTTTCTTTTCTCACTTTTCTTCCAGAACTGTCTCTCTGCTTTCTTCTTTTTGTGTTTTTCTTAAAATTATTATTTTTTGAATACTTTTTCTTCTGAATTTCTATTCCATGTCTTCTGTGTATGTTTATAGTGCTATATATTCATTTGTAAATGACAAATTAAATCTGCTTATGTATAAAAACAAATGTTTTTAGGAGCTCATATTCCTCTCTCTCTCTCTCTATTTCTCTCTCTCCCTCTCAATTCAATTAATTTGTATTGTCAAAGCAATTGGACATACATACATATACATATATATATATATATATATATACACACACATACATACATATATACATATACACGGAAAATGAATAATAGAATTATGAATCATGTAATCAAGTACAGAAAAAGAAAATGTAATAAAATGTGATCTTTAATCTTTATTCTTTAATATCTTTAATACATACAAATAAAGAAAATAGGTTTACTATTTCCAGATTCCTTTTTTGAAATACAACGACATGCATTACAAACGAGTATTTACATTATATTTACAGCCGGTGCTCGTGTGTCACTGTGTCCCTCAGGCTGTGGTAGGCGCTGACATATTGGGCAGCCAGGGTGACTGTGTGTCCCTCCCCCAGGAGGACTGAGTGTTTTTCTTTTTTCTCAGTTTTGTCACAGGTTGGGTGGGCATCCATTATGTTGTTACAGAATGTGTCCCTTATTTTGGGCTAAAGTTTTCCGTGGAGGGGAACGTGGATCAGTTTGTACCATTTTTGGGAGGATCTGCCTTGTTGGGGCGGAGCTGTGATCCAGGTGAACAGCAGATCGGGCATAGGTGGGCATGTGGGCAGAGGAGTAGGAAGGCCGGTCAAGCAAATAAGCTAGCTAAGGTACGCAGCAGCAGCAAGCAGCCCCCCCATCCAGACAGCCAGCCAGTCTGGCTGGCAGTGACTGAGTGGTTGACAGACGGCAAGCAACGGAATGTACGTGCTCTGTGATGTCATAGCAGTCAGCTGAGAGAGGCTCGTGATGTCATGGCTGAGCTGGCTGGCTGGCTGGCTGGCGGGCTGGCTGGCTCTGTGTGTGTGTGTGTTTGTGTGTGTGTCTGTTTTTCTGTTTGTCAGTCTGTCTGTCTGTCTCTCTCTCTCTCTCTCTCCCTCTCAATTCATTTGTATTGTCAAAGCAATTGGACATACATACATTCATACATATATATATATACATACATGCTAGAAAGTCATTACTATGTTATCTTAAAGGCTAACTAAGCAGAACATATATCATTATAGAACAGAGTTCATAGGTCTACACATGGTATTAGGGAACAGGCACATAGGTCATTCTGTTTGACATTGTCCTGACCTTCTAGCTTGACCTTATCTTTCTTAAGTATACAAGAAAGAAAAACAGTTGTGAGAAAAGAATTTCTAACTTTCCTTCCACACATACATACATACATACATACATACATACAAACCAGAGGCATGCAAAAAAATATAAAGAGGAAGAAAATGTTGTATAGCACATACAAAAGGGATGGTGATGAAACAAAATACATAGAATATGTTGAGCTGCAAAGAGATCTTAAGAAAGGGATCAGGAAAGCAAAGAGGGAAATAGAAAGAAACATAGCTCTTGGAGCTACAACCAATGCAATGAGCTTTTTTCAAAATTACAACAGCAAGCGGTCAATTAAGGAGGAGGTGAAACAGATAAAGGGCAAAAATGGAGGTATCTTGGAAAACGAACAAGATGTGGCAAATATTCTAAATGAGTATTTCACAGAGGTTTTTACAAAAGAAAAAACAGATGACATGCCACAGGTTGACAATCAGTCCAGTCAAACCCTAAGAGAGATGAGGATAAATAAGGAGGAGGTACTAAAGGGACTAGCAGAATTAAAATCAAACAAATCACCTGGGCCAGATGGGATATTTCCAACAGTACTTAAAGAAATGAGGGAAATTATGTATAGGCCGCTAACTCGATTATTCCAAATGACACTTAGAACAGGGGATGTTCCCACTGACTGGAAGACAGCAAATTTCATACCAATCCACAAGAAAGAGGAGAAAATAGAGGAGCATCTCAATGAAAAACATATTCTTGGAGATAGTCAACATGGGTTTAGACGAGGCAGATCATGTCTTACTAACTTAATAAATTTTTTTGAACATGCAACTGCAGCTGTAGATCACGTGAAAGCATATGATATGATATACTTAGATTTCCAAAAAGCTTTTGATAAGGTTCCACACCAAAGACTGATCCTCAAATTGGAAGCTGTAGGCATTCAGGGTCATGTAAGTAGATGGATTATGAACTGGTTGATGTATAGGAAACAGATTAGAGGAGTCACTTCTAACTGGAGTGAGGTTGTTAGTGGAGTTCCACAGGGATCAGTACTAGGGCCTTTGCTTTTTCTAATCTATATTAATGATCTGGACTCTGGGATACTTAGCAACCTTGTCAAATTTGCAGATGATACTAAAATAGGTGGCTTAGCAGATACAATCTTGGCAGCACATGCTATTCAGAGGAACTTAGATAAATTCAGTTGTGGGCTGACACCTGGCAAATGAAATTCAATGTGGACAAGTGCAAGGTAATACATGCAGTAAAACAAAAATGTCCACTATAATTACACTATGGGAGGTACAGATCTAGATGAAGTAATGCATGAGAAAGACCTAGGAATCTATGTGGATTCACTTTCTCCATCCAAACAATGTGGGGAAGCAATACAAAAGGCATACAGAATGCTAGGGTATATCGTCAAAAGTGTAGAATTTAAGTAATGTTAAGACTGTACAATGCGCTAGACCTCATCTGGAATACTGTGTACAGTTCTGGGCACCACACTTCAAGAAGGATATTGCTGCTTTAGAGACAGTTCAGAGGAGAGCAACCAGACTTATTCCAGGTCTGAAGGGAAAGTCCTACTCGGAGAGACTGAGGGAACTGAACCTTTTCACCCTGGAACAGAGGAGATTACGTGGGGACTTGATCCAAGTCTTCAAAATCATGAAAGGTTCCTCAAACCAGAGGAGCTTTTCCAGATCAGCAGGGACACACGCACCAGGGGACAACAAATGGAAATTGGGCTTCAAGGCATTCAAGATGGAAAGTGGTAGAAGCTGAAAGTTTGGGAACATTTAAAAATAGACTGGATAGGATCCATGGATCACTTAGATATTAATGGACACCAAACGAGCATGATGGGTCGAATGGCCTCCTCTCGTTTGTAAACTTTCTTATGTTCTTATGTTCTTATGTTCTTATGTTCTTATGAATGTTCCCTAAGCATGTTTCAAATGTTCCCTAATTTATGTTACAAATGTGCCTTAGCACCTCTCTCTCTCTCTCTCTCTCTCTCTCTCTCTGTAGATGCATCATAGGGAACATATGTAACAATCTCTCTTTTTGTTTACCAAAAATGAGAGTGAACGTATTTCAAGTGGGTGTTGCCTTGGTTGGAAACGTTTTAAGATTATTTACGAAGTGTAAAGTGGATTTGTCTCAGTTCTCCGTAGTTTTCAATGTATGTGCCATTCAGTAGCGTTCATGTTACAGATGTGCCCTATGCAGTGGTAGGGTCAATAAAATGTCAGTAAAACTTTATTTTAGCAATTATGGAGGGGAAGAACTGCAAATAGAGGGTCCCCACTAATTATCTAACTTACCAACAACGTTTCAAATTAGGTCTTGCGAAGCTGCCAAATAATGCTGTATAATCGTATGTGTCTTCATACACCGGCTGCTATAGTCTGATAGCTTTGATTATATATATATATTTTCTCGTGAACCACAAATGCTATTTGCTTGATTTTTACAGAGTATGTTATAAATACCATTCTTATGAAGCCTGACAAATTGTATGATTATGAATATTTTCAAATCATTTGTTTGTTTTTCCTAACATGTTACAAATGTTCCCTATGTGAAAGATGCATTATATCTTAATAACGTCTAAACAATTAAAGATATACAGATTATTATTTTCGGTAAAGTTATAACACATTGCTATTAACTATGTGTGTCAGTAAAAGTTTAAAAAATCCTAACAATTTTTTATTGATCCTGCAAAATAAGTGTTTAGGGAACATTTGTAACATAGTTAGGGTTAGCCACTGGGTAAGGGTTACATCTTCAGCAGTAAGTTTATTCATGTTAATTATTCTCATCAATGTTAAAGAACAATAAGTTCTATCATGTGTGTCGATAAAATGCTGATATTCCATAACGTTTGCTTGTGTATTCTGCAAAACACATATTTAGGGAACATTTGTAACATTAGGGTTACGATTTGCCATAGACGCGGAATGAGTTTGATTGTGATGTTAAATGGGGTTTAAAGACGCAGTCGCCTCGGTGCTGAATACTATTGCTGTGTTTCTCCACTTCTACTCCATGCTTGGGAACGCCCACATCCAGTGACGTCAAAACCGGTGGAAAAGCGGGCCGGTTCAAAAAAGATCAGCTGGATCCCAGGCCGAGCAGCAGCTCCGGCTCCAGCACCGGCACCATGTCGCTGGAAAAGCGCTAAGTGAGCTCACAGTGAGCTCAGTGTAATGTCTGCTCTGGTGAGCTCACAGTATGACCTAGTCGTGAGTTCACGTCTTCACTGGGTAGTCCTTGACAACTTAATTGACTCAATTCTTGGGCTTAATTGGTCAAAATGACCATTGCAAATCGATTCTGAAAAGCAGAAGTCAGGCCAGCAACACACAGACACAGCCCGGTAAGCTGTACAACCTTAATTAAACATACAGATGGGCTCCAAACAGCACAGAGGAATTTAACAAAGCAATCAGTTCTACAGAAATAACCAACATCATCAACTCTTTCCTCAGCTCACAGTATCAGCCTGACATCTCAGGACTAAATCTGGCCATAAATGATATCAATCAAATATTTCAAATTGCAGCCACAATGGCAAATCTTAAAAAGACAAAGAAAAAGATAAACCAGAATCACACACACACACAGACATGGTTTGATGATGAGTGTAAATCAATACGAACAAATTTAAGGCACCTATCCAATCAAAAACATCCAGTTCTGGGAAATGTGGAACAATTTAAATTCAACAAAACAACAAGAATTGGCAATACAAAATGGAACCATTTGGAAAAAATACTTTGAAAAGCTTTATAAAGATATCCAACAAAATGATCTGACACACAAACAAATTGAACCCAGGGAAAAACTGAAATTACTCGAACAATCAATTAAAAATAATCAAAACCCAACTGATGCTCCAATCACCCTACAGGAAATATCTAAAAAGCTCCAGGCACTTCCACCCAGAAAAGCCTGCATCCCGGACAGCATCAGCACTGAGATGCTCAAACACAGCAGCGCACAACTGCAGGAGGCTGAGCTTAAATTGTTCAACATGGTCCTCAGCACCCCTGACTTTAACCTGGCAGTGAAGGCACTCAAAGACAAAACAAGAAGAGCTTTCTACACAATCAGAAGAAGAACACACCAAACCACGCATGCAGGGCAGAATAAGGCCGCTACCCAACTCTCATTAATATAAAGAAAAGAGCACTGCAATTCTGGTGCACCTGAAGAAAAGTGAGTCAGACTCACTGCAGTACAAGGTCCTCCAAACCCAAGAGTTCAGCCCTGAAAAGAGTCCCCTGAGTCAGCTGGCCCTGAAGCTCACGGCACTGACCCCCGCTAATACTGCGAACAGAGACCAGCTTCAGGTCAGCACTGCTTACCTGCCCCCAATTAGAGTCAACCAAATCATAAAGATAATCAAAACCTCCTATCTGGAACATTGGAACAATGAAACCAAATTCCCAAAGTAAACTGGATTGCTATCGGGCCCTAAACAGAGAAAACACCCTGACAGAGTATCTCTTCACTGTCAGAGATACGAAGCAGAGACGCATCCTGACCAAGTACAGGCTCAGTGACCACAGCCTGGCCATAGAGACAGGCCGACACAGGCAGAGCTGGCTGCCCAGAGAGGAGCGGCGCTGTGGTCACTGCGAGACAGGAGAGGTCCAGACAGAGATGCACTTCCTCCTCCACTGCAATAAATATGCCAAAATAAGGGACACATTCTTTAATAAATTCATAAATATTGTAAAATCATTTTCTGAATTGATACATGAAAAACAAATAGCTATCCTCCTGGGGGAGGGACACACTGCCCCCCTGGCCGCCCAATATGTAGCCGCCTGCCACAGCCTGAGGGGCTCACTGTGAAAACATACAGGAGCACCAGCTGTAAACTTGTTAAGTATAAATAAAGTAAATGTACATGTCTATTAAGATTTTATTTATACATTATTTTTCTTACCTTTTATTATTTTTCAATTTATGTATATAATATTAACTGCTTTGGCAACACTACGAAACTGTTTGTCATGCTAATAAAGCACCCTTGAATTGAATTGAATTGAATTGAGAGAGAGAGAGAGATTGTGTGAACAGAGCACTGCTGTAATACAGCATGAAAAGAGCCGGTGCAGTGAAGCGATGATTACAATAATGATTATTAAAAGAGTTATATATGATATTAATGATTTAATTGAGGTTATAATGGACAAGTCAAAAGGTTAAAATGTTTGGCTCTATGTAGGTTTCGAGCCGCGCTGTTTGGGGGCCCAGTGCTGCTCCGACGCCGCCGCTCTGATGCTCTGGGCGTTTAACCCGCAGCGCCACCGGAGCAGCACCGTAAAACAACTAGAAGACAGATCTTATAAAGTGTTATTTAGTTGTACATATACTGCACAGCACAAGAAACATTGGGAAAACAAGACAGCTATATGAGTGACATGTAATGTTATATGTACCTTGGATATTTTAGACGTTTTATTAAAGCACTGTCCTGTGCTACTGAAATATCATCAACTATTACAATTTGAAAGCTCCCCAAATCCTTTCAGATGCCTCTCCTAATGAAATGTGTGGAATTCAGATCGGGAATATTTGCCCGTTTGTGATCCATTCGCTTGTTCTACGTGCACATGCCATACAAATGAAAAGAATAGAAACCTATTGTGAATCCAAGGTTGTCTATTAGTGAGTAAGATGTTCATTAGATTCACATTTGAGTTGTATTTCATGTCAGGATGTGAGCGCAGTTGTGAAGGATTCAGAAATCAGTTCTTGGAATCGTATCCTAAACTGAGTGAGGGGCTGGATTTGAACTCATGAAGATTTCAGGATCTTGGATGTTATTCCTTGCCCTGATGAGGGGTACTCATGAAATATTGAAGGGACCCAGAAATCCACATTGGCTCTGCCATGATCTATGTAAGGCCACTACAAAGAGATCTTAATATGGATAAGGTACGAGCTTATTGTTTTTCGTTTTCATGTGTTTCCTAGTGCCAGTACATGATTATTCACCAGTCTTCTGTGCTGGGTTTTGAGGGTTTCACATGAAGCTGTATTGTAACATTTTTTTTGCTGTGAATCATGTGACTGCTGCAGTGCATGTTTTAGGTTCCTGTACTGTCCTTATCAACTGGGCCCCTGATGACGTGCCTCTTGTGACGGAGAGAGAATCACAGTGATGGCTGTAGCAGCGGGTATACAGTACTACATGATCTATTTTTAAAGTCTTACTTGTAGCAAAATGTATAAATGTGTTTAGTTGGTTACAGGAAATATGCATTCTAATTTAGTCTTACCAAAATAAATGTAATGCTCTCATTAAATGATTTCAAAATGAAGAAAAGCTGATTGGCTGCGATTTGATTTAATATCGTTTAAACTGTGATTATATGGTGTAGAACCGTGTGGGAAATAAGTGGAGAAATCGTGGAGATAAAGCAAATAGAACTTTAATCGAGCCGCTCGGAAGCCCCACGTCAGGAATAATTCCTTCAGTGAGACTTAATGTTTACCAACATGAGTGCAGCTTTATAGGAAAATGACGTAACATCTTATGGCCGTTCATCCAATCAGAAGATACAGGTCCGGGTCCGTTTTATGATCTGTCCTCCCGTGAAGAGGTGATGGATCCAAAGCAGATGTCCGTCTTTGATGTGCACTAGGAAGATGCGATCCCACGGTCGTCATTTACCTAGTGTCAATCGCTCGTTAACAGAAACAATTCCTGCCTATCTGGAGAAACGATTAAGTCATAAACAAATTCTCAGCAGACATCTGTAGGCTATTTCGGCACTGTGTGATCTTTCATTTCTGACAGGAGTTTCTAACAAACCAACCTTGTTGACCCTTTACTTGTGCTGCTAAATCTAATCTGCTCAGTCTGTATACAAACTACTTCTAATGCTAGTATTAATATAAAACATTATATAGTTATCACAAAACACTTTCTTCAACTTCCTATACAGAGTCTTCATTCTCTGCTGTTTGGCAATAGAGCAAAGCAGAAAGAAGCCAAAAAGTTATGTTTGTCAGTTACAAGCAAATCCCCTTAGGGGTTAGGAAGATTTGACGCTGCGTTTTCAGCTCCTTCATCCCAACCCTTCCCCGTGGGGTGTATATGTGTGTACGGCGAGTGTAAGGGTGTCCCTGCTGTCTGGGAGAGCGATAAGTGTGTGTCCCTAAATGTGAATGTACAGAATGTCCTGAAGGTGTCTCATGGAGCAGAGTGACCTTTGTAATAGTATCTTTCCAATGCATCCTTTGGTTTTCCTTGAGTCATGAGGTTTATTGCCTTTGATACTAAATCCATTTGTCCTCAGTCACATGGAGCCTCCAGAACCAAGGGGATAGAATAAGATTTGTGTCAATGGGTGTGTGAGTTTTGCTCCTCCCGAGTGAGGGACGGTGTCGTTTAGTAGAAATTTAGAGAAAGTCTGCCAACGAGGGTGTTTTAATTGCAGCTGTAACCATAGTAGATACATTATGAGGTTTACAAAGTTGTTGAGATGCTCTTTGAACAGTGTATTTAAGACATAAAAAAGAAACATACAGACATAGCAGAATAGTAACTACCGATATCAATCCATGTAACACAATCATACCCAGATTACCAAAGGTATCAGCAAGCCATCCCCAGAGGGTTTTTCCTCCGGAGGACTGGTGTATCTTTGTAGTTGCTTTGATTATTCTGATCCATCTTCGGTCTAAAGTACCATTCTCCTGTGATGCCTAAGGCATAATCATATGCATACCGTACATTAGAGGCAACTCTAAGTTGTGAATAATCAGAAAATCCTGGAATTGGAATGGGGATCATTGGAACCCCTTTCTTAGTGTCGTGTGGAATGTGGGAACAAACCCAACATTTTGTTTTATTAAGGGCATTTGCATAGGTGCGTGTCATTTGGATACATTTGTTATCTGTCCATGATTCAACTAAGGACATACTCATAATTTTTGATTACTTCTCCTGCTGTTGTTATAAACCCTCTACGTTCCCAGGTTGCCATATAGTCGTGTACTACTCCAAAAGCATAGTGACTGTCAGTGAAAATGTTAACTTTAATGTCTTTCGCTATTTTTAATGACTCAGTCAGCGCCACGAGTTCTGCCACTTGGGCTGAACAGTGTCCTGGCAGGGATCCTGTTTTTACGACGGTGCTATCATCCAATACCACCGCCCACCCAGTGTGGGGAATTCCATCTTTTATTTTCCTGGATCCATCAACATATAGTTCCAAGTCAGGGTCTGTGAGGGGGTTTTCTAGGAAGCGACTGTGGTCCTCCTGGAGAACCAGCTCAGAGCATGTATGCTCTTCTCCCTCCCCTAACATCCCATCTGCTGGGTTTACTCGTGTGTCTTTTATTATTTGTATGGATTTATCTCTGGGGAGCAAAACAGCTTCCCATCTAGCTCGTCTACTATCGGAGACTGAACGCAATTTGCCGGTGTGTAATAATTCAACTAACGTGTGTCCTGTGTGCAGAATCAACTGTGTGTTCATTACAAACGAATCGCATGCCTGCACTGCCCAAGAGGCGCAGTCTACTGCTGCCATACAGCGATGCATGCCTGCTGCTACCGTAGGTTGCTTTGTGGAGTAATAGGCGACGGGACGTGTCGGAACTGCTGTATAATAGATCCCATCTTGGGAACAGTAGAGGTGAAATGGTTTAGTATGATCTGGTAACCCGAGGGCGGGGGCATTGCTGAGAGCCTGTTTTATTACACGATAGGCTATTTCCTGTTCATGTCCCCAGTCTATGGGGTCCAAGGGAGCCGGGCTCCCTTTGATTAACGCCTGTATCGGACCTGTGGCTTGTGTGAAATTAGGGATGAAAGTGCGGCAATCATTAAGGAGCCCCATAACTTTACGCACAGCCCTAACATTATGTGGTTTTGGCATATTTAGAATGGCTTCTTGCCTATTATGCGTCATAGATTTTTGTCCTTGTGAAATGTTGTGTCCGAGATATTGAACCTTAGTTAAGCCTATTTGTGCTTTCTTAGGGCTTGCTTTAAATCCTGCCTTTTGTAAGACACCGAGGACTCATCAGGAGACGCAATCAAAAGATCATCCACGTACTGGATGATTAAACTATTCCAGGGTGTCAGATCCATTCCTTCTAAGGTCTTGGCCATTGCCTGGTGAAAGAGTGTCGGACTGTTGTGAAATCCCTGTGGCACTCTAGTCCATGTGTACTGTTTGTCACATACAGTAAACGCAAATTTATCTTGGGAATCAGAGTGGAGTGGCAGGCTCCAAAATCCATTGCTAATATCCAGGACGGTAAAAATAGAGTGTTCAGGTTTCAAATCATTTAATATAGTGTTGGGATTGGCTACAATCGGGTGTAACCGGGGTGTAACTTTATTCAATTGTGTGTAATCAATTGTGAGTCACCATGAGCCGTCTGGTTTTGCCACTGGCCAGATTGGAGAATTAGTGGTTGAATGCGTTTCGCGTATTATTCCTTCATTTTGCAATGTTTGAATAATTGTCTGAACTGCTGTAAAAGCTTCTGGTTTAATAGGATACTGTTTATGTGCTTTGTGTACTGGACCTGGGATTACTATAGGTTCAATTTGTGCCAGACCACAATCTAGTTTATGTGTTGCCCAAACATCAGGAAATTCCTGACATACGTGTCCAAGTGGTGTGTCTGGCCATATATGAGGTGTTGACGGTGTGAGTGAGATACTAGCACAATTTGTTGCGTATCTTTGTGTATTCTTTTTATTCCCGTGTGTATTGGTCCATATTATGCAATTATTATTAGCATCCACTAGTGCGCCGGCTTCTCTAAGGATATCTATACCTAATATTGTCCCCTTTTATACAGGTAACGAGCTGAGATTAGGAGCACTCCCTTTAAGAGAGTGCTCCTAATCTCAGCTCATTACCTGTATAAAAGACACCTGTCCACAGAAGCAATCAATCAATCAGATTCCAAACTCTCCACCATGGCCAAAGAGCTGTCCAAGGATGTCAGGGACAAGATTGTAGACCTACACAAGGCTACACAATTCCCTCCATATCGGAAGTCCTGCAATGATCCATGTGCTGCTTGGAGGTGCACCAGAAACGGCCAGTCTTGATATTTATGATTGTCCAGATATTGATGTCCGTGAAACAATCAAATTAGTAAGTATTTCAATGGTTGAAACTTGTGTTTGCTCTGTATTCTAAGTTTCTGTGCCTTAGGGAACCTTTGTGACATACTAAAAGGACATACTGGTAAGATGTTGGGCACTTTTCAAACAACAAAAATGGCATTTGGTTAGTTATAAGGGACATTTATACCAGTCTGTGCAAATATCTATGCATATTCCAATGTTTGCTGCAGGACTTACAGATTGAGTGAGGGGGTCAATATGTTTGATTCAGAACTAACCACTGCTTCTTCAATTTTGTTTTAAACATAATTTAAAAGAAAAGTGGGCTATACATTGGTCTTGATAAAAGGAGCAGTGGTCCCTGAAGCAATTATTTTAGTTTTTTGGTCACAATTCCTAAAACCCATTTTCTGTAAAATATGTTATCAACTTGCATTAATATATTATCCAAAGTACAATCATACTAATCATGAAGATGTTCGTATTATTATATTCTAAGGGTTCTAGTCTATTGTGTATTGTGTTTATTATTAGGCCCTTCTCTTATGTTTTACAGTTGTTATTATTATTCCATACAATACAGGGATTAAATTAAGTATTTTAACCACAAACTTGAAGACAAAGTCTTTGAGGAAAGCAGGGCCCTGTTCGTTCCAAGGGTCAAGTTTCTTAAGACTCAAATAGCTATTTAAATGACTTTCGTATTCAGTCGACTTAGTCAATTGTCCAGCTGGATGGCTGGGCACAGGCGGGCAGCGCAGTCTGTAAAGTTCTTTATTTAATAAAGTCCTTTAAAAGAATTCTTCCTACGGCTCAATCTCCTTCTCCCAGTTTAACCCTTCTGTTGCTGGCAAAGACTTAGTTGGTTTCTGGTTCCGGTTCTGGCAACAGAGATACAAGTTCAGCTGTGGCAGCGAGTTACTGGTTTAGGTGAGAGAGAGATAGAGATGCCGTGCGTTATCCTTTATAGGCCTGTCAGATCAATAGGTGATTGGTTCTTTAGTTTGTGAGATTGGATTTCGGTTTCAGCCCCCAGTGTCCTATTGGAGGGGGGCTTGATTTATGACTGATGTCAATCCATGCCATCTTTTGGAAATGCCGGTTGGCACGGGTTCGTAGCTCTGTGTCGGGATTTCGGCTCTCGTCCATTTCAAAGAGTTTTTATTTCCTACAGGCCCCCTTCCCCAGACATCTCACAGCAGGGATTCCAAGCTATTTGGCCCATTCTCGGTGCCATCCTCCCAAGACTGTCACTTTGATGTAAACCAGTTCACATGCTGATGAGTTAAGGAAATCTGATAAATTTGGGGGGGAGAGGTCTTCTTTAGATCAGTGCTTCAGCTCAGAGCTAAAATGCTCTTATCAGAATACACCCAACATAACGCTACACTGGTTAATTCTGTTCTGGGAAAACCACAATCCTGCAGGTTTAATAAGTCTCTCTACACATCAGTCCCTGAGTACCTTCAACCAATGGTCATTTTGACCAATTAAGCCCAAGAATTGAGTCAATTAAGTTGTCAAGGACTACCCAGTGAAGACGTGAACTCACGACTAGGTCACACTGTGAGCTCACCAGAGCAGACATTACACTGAGCTCACTGTGAGCTGACTTAGCGCTTTTCCAGCGACATGGTGCCGGTGCTGGAGCCGGAGCTGCTGCTCGGCCTGGGATCCAGCTGATCTTTTTTGAACCGGCCCGCTTTTCCACCGGTTTTGACGTCACTGGATGTGGGCGTTCCCAAGCATGGAGTAGAAGTGGAGAAACACAGCAATAGTAATCAGCACCGAGGCGACTGCGTCTTTAAACCCCATTTAACATCACAATCAAACTCATTCCGCGTCTATGGCAAATCGTAACCCTAATGTTACAAATGTTCCCTAAATATGTGTTTTGCAGAATACACAAGCAAACGTTATGGAATATCAGCATTTTATCGACACACATGATAGAACTTATTGTTCTTTAACATTGATGAGAATAATTAACATGAATAAACTTACTGCTGAAGATGTAACCCTTACCCAGTGGCTAACCCTAACTATGTTACAGATGTTCCCTAAACACTTATTTTGCAGGATCAATAAAAAATTGTTAGGATTTTTTAAACTTTTACTGACACACATAGTTAATAGCAATGTGTTATAACTTTACCGAAAATAATAATCTGTATATCTTTAATTGTTTAGACGTTATTAAGATATAATGCATCTTTCACACAGGGAACATTTGTAACATGTTAGGAAAAACAAACAAATGATTTGAAAATATTCATAATTACAGCATACAATTTGTCAGGCTTCATAAGAATGGTATTTATAACATACTCTGTAAAAATCAAGCAAATAGCATTTGTGGTTCACGAGAAAATATATATATATAATCAAAGCTATCAGACTATAGCAGCCGGTGTATGAAGACACATACGATTATACAGCATTATTTGGCAGCTTCGCAAGACCTAATTTGAAACGTTGTTGGTAAGTTAGATAATTAGTGGGGACCCTCTATTTGCAGTTCTTCCCCTCCATAATTGCTAAAATAAAGTTTTACTGACATTTTATTGACCCTACCACTGCATAGGGCACATCTGTAACATGAACGCTACTGAATGGCACATACATTGAAAACTACGGAGAACTGAGACAAATCCACTTTACACTTCATAAATAATCTTAAAACGTTTCCAACCAAGGCAACACCCACTTGAAATACGTTCATTCTCATTTTTGGTAAACAAAAAGAGAGATTGTTACATATGTTCCCTATGATGCATCTACAGAGAGAGAGAGACAGACAGACACTAACACTCTCTCTCTCTCTCTCTCTCTCTCTCTCTCTCTCTCTCTCTCTCTCTCTCAGCTGGGAGTGTGTGGGAGGGGTCTGCAGTGAGCGGGAGTGCTGCTGAGAGCTCTGTCCTTTGGCTGCGTTTTTTTGTTGCTTTACTTTTTTCAGTTTGTTTATTTTGTCTTCTGTTTTCAGTGCTTTTCTTATTGTGGGGGAACAGGGGAGGGGAGGGGGGAGTACCGGTAGTTCTTCCCGGGTCGGGGGGTCGGACCCCCTGAATGCGTCTTTTGAAAAACTGACCCGACGCCATGGAGTCAAGATCGCTCCGGTGCAGTTCTGCCCCCTAGAGCAGTGTGTGTTAGCGGTTGGGGAGGTAGCAGGGTGTGAAAATATCAAGTCTGCTGCCATTGTTATCTTCTTAAAAACCACTGATCTGCTCAATCAGCTAGTGGCTAATGGCACAGTGTTAGACGACACTTTCACCCCGGTGTTGCCGCTCGCTGCTCCTGCCCGGAAGGTAACGCTGTCTAACGTCCCTCCGTTCATCCGCACCGGCTCGGGCAGCTGATGTCCGGCATTAAGAGGGTCCCGCTGGGCTGCAAAGCCCCGCAACTGAAACACGTCGTGTCCTTCCGAAGGCAGCTGTATATGATCCTCAATAACATCAATGAGGATCTTAATGTCTCCGAAGTTGGATCTCTCTTGCTGCCACCACCACGAAGATTGCTCTTTAGTAATGTTGGAAAGTCAAAGACAGCAACCGTCAGGGTTCTTGCATATGACGTATTCGTGCTGCACCTCTCTGCAAGGATCCAGGACAGTTTGTCAATGTAAACTCCAGTGCCTGGGAATATTTCCACCTAAAAGACAATGGTAAATAAAAAACAAGTTTATCCCCAAACTATTCTTATATTACGTTAAGTGGAATACATTATCAGTAAGGCTGTGATTTTGTTACAGAAATGTGTTATTAAAGACCACAGTATGTCTCAATTCTAAGTTTATTAATTTACAGACATAATAAAGTCAGTGAATCTGTGACACCCATAATTCAATTACATTCTTATTATCAACTATAACTATGAATATAACTGATAATGTAGCATCATTAGATTGTTTACAACCAATATTTGTTTTCAATATATATATTTTTACCTTGTCTTTGTAATATTGTAGACCAAGAGTGTTATACCTGTTTTGGTGATTCTTTGTCAGATTCAGAACAATTTGCTGTGGGGCTGTCAGAACCACTTGATGGTGACACACTTTTGTCTTCATTGCTGATAAATGTGGCTTTTGTTACAATTTTTTTCAGATTGTCCAAAAGGTCTGGAATCTCTGGAGAAAAAAACCTTAGTATTAAATGATAATCATTTCTAGTAATATATTTAATACAAAGTGAAAACAAAACCATCAATGCCTGCAATTATACTTGAGAGACTTGCTCTATGTTATTGGCAAACTGACCTTTTTGTGGGTCATTAACATTAGCTACAAAAAAAATAAAAAAGATAAAATACAAGAATTACCAGGTCTAATGTAATGCATATAGTCATTAATGTAGGATTATGAAGTTATGTTGAAAAACTTTATTTAATAATCAGTATTATTAAACTATTAGACAGTGCACATTAAGAGTCTGTATTGTGGTTCTAGATTACTTCAGTATGATCAACTATAATACATTACTCTGGAATCTAAATTACTGAAGAATAACATTTATCAAGGTAAGGAATTATTTGCTATAAATAAAAAAACTTACCATCAACCATACGGTTTCGAAGACATTGGTTTTCATTTTTAAGTCTTGTGTTTTCCTTTTCGAGCTGCTTAACTTTTTGCTGTAGCTCAACTTCACTGGACTCTTTAAATGTCTGTAGAATATGACGGGATCTAATTCTTGAAGCTCCATCGGTTTTCTTTCTTATTTTGTGCTGTATTCAGAGAGGAAAAGAGTTTAAAATGAAAATATATATATATATGAATATGATTAAAAAAAAACAATCCTGCAATACATTTATTTAATATTTGCAGTAATTATCTCACCGGTAACTGTGGTTCATCAAGGTCACTATCATCTGAAATTTGAAGTTTTTTGTTTGGTTTAGGTACTCTCTTCATTTTAGGACAGGGCATTTTTGTTAGGTCATTAAGTTTTCTTCTTAGTTCGCCTTCTTTTCCTAAAATAAAAATAAAATAAATAAAACCCTGCATTATGTCCACAGATATTTGGGGATTATATTTATTTGTCATAAAAATACTGTGCTTTGACCATACAAATTAAGATGAACAGCCAACACTGAATCAAAACTGAAGTTAAATTATATCTGGTTTAATTTATTTTGTGATTTGGGGGATTTTATTGTATAGCACAACACACAATAAATCGTTCTTACAAATGCCAGTCAAGTATGACGAGTTTTAGCGCCCTCACCACCACCTACCATGTTATAAGAGTATGTTAGAAGTACAACACATTAATAACTTAAACATTCATTTCAAATATACTGTGATTGTATATATCAAATAGCATGTAAAGACTTTAATGTTTTTTTTTTAAATAAACATTGTTACCAGTCATAATGATCTGCGCTTCATGGACAGGCCATCCACCTTTTGGAGGTTTGTTCGTGTCTCTCCACTCTGCTCTGAAGTTTCAAGTCGTCTCTTCGTCATCATCAGCAATGCTGAATAAATCAAAATTGCGAAAGCAAGCAGTGGGAATCACGCTGTAAGAGTCTTTGTCGACCCCGCTTTCCCACTTCACCAACACGTGCATCACCGCCATACTACCTTCACCTTCTCGTCCGTTTTTTCTGCACCTTTTTCCCCCGACAAGTCACGGCACAAAAAACAGTCCCGCTCTGCATTCTGGTACTTGGCGTTCTTAATAACACCAACAGGGTGTAATCGCATAGACCACTCGAGTATAAAGTACTACATATCCCATCAGTTACAGTTTTTTTTCATCTTCTGAAACTGCAATTTAGCACTTTCAACTGTTTCTTAGTGATTCCTAGAATTACTAACCGGTATTGTAGTCAATGTGTTTATAACCTTTTTTGTTTAACGATTTGTGTGTTATCCTATGGGATCCCATGGTCTTTGATTTGGTCACGGAAGTGATTTGTCTTTGATTTGTTGATCTAGAGTTGAATTTTAATTAGTTTTTCCCTTTTGTATAATTAGTGTAGTGCTACATTTAGTCTTTGTTTTTAAATAAATTTGACAATTTATATCTTTGGAATTGGTGTCTGCGTCCAATTATTACAGAAATTGAGTTCTACAAGACTCCAGGATTCGTGATAAGGTGATACTATGAATTCACTTCTTTAATTGAAATGTATAAGTGTACCTTACGCTACATATATGTATGTATGTATGTATGTATGTCCAATTGCTTTGACAATACAAATGAATTGAATTGAGAGAGAGAGAGAGAGAGAGAGAGACAGACAGACAGACTGACAAACAGAAAAACAGACAGACACAGACACACACACACACAGAGCCAGCCAGCCAGCCAGCTCAGCGATGACATCACGAGCCTCTCTCAGCTGACTGCTATGACATCACAGAGCACGTACATTCCGTTGCTTGCCGTCTGTCAACCACTCAGTCACTGCCAGCCAGACTGGCTGGCTGGCTGGATGGGGGGGCTGCTTGCTGCTGCTGCGTACCTTAGCAAGCTTATTTGCTTGACCGGCCTTCCTACTCCTCTGCCCACATGCCCACCTATGCCCGATCTGCTGTTCACCTGGATCACAGCTCCGCCCCAACAAGGCAGAGCCCCCCAAGAATGGTACAAACTCACCCACGATCCCCTCCACGGAAAGCTTTAGCAAAAGGCAAAAGCGTTATACGTAATGAAGAGGAACCCGAGTCCAAGACGCATCCGACCAGCCATACATATTTGTGTGTATTAAAGATCACATTTTCTTACATTTAGTTTTTCTGTACTTTATTACATCTTATTGTGATTTATAAAAGTATTGTTTCTTTTCCATATGTATGTATGTATGTGTGTGTGTGTGTGTGTGTGTGTGTGTGTCTGTCTCTGTGTGAAAGTTAGTGTGTGTGGGTGTGACAGTGTGTGTGAGTGTCTGTCTGTCTGTCTGTCATGTAACTCGCACATCTGTGAGGGCACCATTTTTGCAGAAGAGATGTACACATTTTGGAGCAACATATGCTGCCATCCAGACATCATCTTTTCCAGTGACGTCCCTGCATTTTCAAACAGATCACATTTTATTACACTTTGTTTATCTGTACTTTATTACATCTTATTGTGATTTATACTTGTAATGTTTCTTTTCCATATATATGTATGTACAGTGGGGGAAAAAAGTAATTGATCCCCTGCTGATTTTGTACGTTTGCCCACTGACAAAGAAATGATCAGTCTATAATTTTAATGGTAGGTGTATTTTAGCAGTGAGAGACAGAATAACAACAAGAAAATCCAGAAAAATGCATTTCAAAAAAGTTATAAATTGATTTGCATGTTAATGAGGGAAATAAGTATTTGACCCATTTTCAATGCCCTGGCTTAGGGAAGGAGGTTCTCACCCATGATTTGATGGTACATGGCCCCGTCCATCGTCCCTTTGATGCGGTGCAGTTGTCCTGTCCCCTTAGCAGAAAAACAGCCCCAAAGCATAATGTTTCCACCTCCATGTTTGATGGTGGGAATGGTGTTCTTGAGGTCATTCCTCCTCCTCCAAACACGGCGAGTTGAGTTGATGGCAAAGAGCTTGATTTTGGTCTCATCTGAGACCACTTTCACCCAGTTCTCCTCTGAATCATTCAGATGTTCATTGGCAAACTTCAGACGGGTCTGTACATGTGCTTTCTTGAGCAGGGGGACCTTGCGGGCGCTGCAGGATTTCAGTCCTTCACGGCATAGTGTGTTACCAATTGTTTTCTTGGTGACTATGGTCCCAGCTACCTTGAGATCATTAACAAGATCCTCCCATGTAGTTCTGGGCTGATTCCTCACCGTTCTCATGATCATTGAAACTCCACGAGGTGAGATCTTGCATGGAGCCCCAGACTGAGGGAGACTGACAGTTATTTTGTGTTTCTTCCATTTGCGAATAATCGCACCAACTGTTGTCACCTTCTCACCAAGCTGCTTGGTGATGGTCTTGTAGCCCATTCCAGCCTTGTGTAGGTCTACAATCTTGTCCCTGACATCCTTGGACAGCTCTTTGGCCATGGTGGAGAGTTTGGAATCTGATTGATTGATTGCTTCTGTGGACAAGTGTCTTTTATACAGGTAACGAGCTGAGATTAGGAGCACTCCCTTTAAGAGAGTGCTCCTAATCTCAGCTCGTTACCTGTATGAAAGACACCTGGGAGCCAGAAATCTTGCTGATTGATAGGGGATCAAATACTTATTTCCCTCATTAACATGCAAATCAATTTATAACTTTTTTGAAATGCGTTTTTCTGGATTTTCTTGTTGTTATTCTGTCTCTCACTGCTAAAATACACCTACCATTGAAATTATAGACTGATCATTTCTTTGTCAGTGGGCAAACGTACAAAATCAGCAGGGGATCAAATACTTTTTTCCCTCACTGTATGTATGTATGTATGTATGTATGTAAGTTTGTGTGTGTGTGTCTGTCTGTGAAAGTGATTGTGTGTGAAAGTGTGTGTGTCTGTCTGTCTGTCTGTGAAAGTGTGTGTGTGTGTGTGTGTGTGTGTGCGTGTGTCTGTCTGTGAAAGTGTGTGTTTGTGTGTGTATGGGTGTGACAGTGTGTATGAGTGTCTGTCATGTAACTCGCACATCTGTGAGGGCACCATTTTTGCAGAAAGAGATGTACACATTTTGGAGCAACATATGCTGCCATCGAGACATCATCTTTTCCAGGGACGTCCCTGCATTTTTCAGCAGGATAACGCCAAACCACATTCTGCCCAGATTACAAGCGCATGGTTGCGTAGGCAGAGAGTGCGGGTGCTAGCATGGCCTGCCTGCAGTCCTGACCTGTCTCCGAATTGAGAATGTGTGGCGCACTATGAAGTGCAAATTAAGACAACGAAGGCCCTGTGCAGTTGCGCAGCTGAGGAAATGCATAATGGATGAATGGGGGGAAATCCCACTTGCTAAACTTAACCAAGTGGTGTCTTCAGTGCCCAAGTGCTTAATAAGTGTTATTAAAAGAAAAGGTGATGTTACATAGTGGTAAACAGTCGACTGTCCCAACTTTCTTGATTTCTTTTCACTGCTAATGAGATGCTGTAGAGTGAGTTAGTTATATTGCTTTCAGGAGCTCTAATCGTATTGATGAGTTCATGCAGCATTTGTAATTGAATTTCAAAAAGAAATCTTTGCTGTCTGGCCTGTGTGTATGAGATGTACTCTGTCAATCTTTGGCTAACAACTGAAACATTGGTAGAACAGAAATGGCAACATAAAAAAGAAAAGTACATTTTAAAAGAGCACATTAAATAGGATGAATATACAGTTTTTTACAATCACTTTGTCACTAATTTCAGAACCTTGATGTCATTTTTCAAAACTCTAGACACAAAACTCAAAACGGTCATCACTTGTAACACTGCACAATACAATGTTTTGAACATTGGACAGCCTTTCATATCTTTAAAGAAACCTTGCACTTGCAGACTTGTTGGTTCAAATAACTCATTTATCATGAAATACCATAGTAACATAGTAACACAGAAGATACCGATAGTTTCACTGTGTAGTTGTTCGTACAATCATTAAATATTGTAGTACAAAATATGTGATACATGTTTCATTATGGTACTACACATAAATACATCACTGTAAAAGGACTAGTAGAGAGAATACTACAGACACAGTGGAATCATTGAACAAAATCTGAAATGTATTGATGCAATACAATCAAATCACACCATAGGTTTCTTTGAATCCATGCAAAAATAATTAGCTACAAAAACGAACAAAACTACAGTAAAATGTCAACTGCAGTGTTCCTCACCTGGCTTAGTGTAAAAAGCAAAACAAAGGATTGATTACTGTACTTCTAAATTTCCATCAGCCCTGTGTTCAGGTTCAGGTTCTCACAACCATTTTTCACAAGAGGCATCTTGAAACTGAACATACCTGAACATACTCAGTCATCAGCTGCTTCACTCTGCATTTCTTTCAAAAGGCACACTATACTCTGTGCTACACATTGGTATGCAGTATACAGTCATTTGACAATTGAGAGTAGCCTAATGTTTAGTGCATGCTGAAGACTTGCCGCTTCTCAGTACGGACATTTCTGATGATTGAGGCCACAGTTGATCCTGAGTTGATTCTGAGGTTTGATTGAATCATTGTAGCTGCCTCAGTCATGGTCATGCCATGATTTACAACATGTTCTACAACTATTTCTCGGATTTCACTGGACACTATTTGCTGTTGCTGCCGCTGTCTGGTCCGTGGCCTTGTCCTCTACCACGTTCCCCCAACACCTCTCAAATGAGGCCCATGGCTGCCTCTCTGGTGAGGCCTAAGCCCTCCTCTATGACGAGGCCCACGACCACCTCTCAGAAGGGGTGCATGTCCCCTTCCATTCCTTTGACCACCACGTCTTCCTCCTCCCACTGCTTGACCTCTATTGTGACCTGGATGACCTGCCGGCTCCATGTTATCACTGTGTTGCTCGGGTGGATAGCACTCATTTCACTCGATACTCGTACCACAATGTGAAATCAATCATCAATAACCAGTTGGCAGTATTGGAAAAGCAATTACAAGGGCCTGCATACATACAGTAATGTCATATCTGATGTGGAAGAAGAATCATCTTCAACCAGGTTGGAGCGTTAGTTGCAAAGCCTTTAATACACGCAGCGTGGAGAGGAACAGTGACTCAAGAAGATCCCAAAGTCGCTCTGCCTTCATTTTAACAGTCAGAGCTTTTATTCACAAAAATCAAAGAGCTGGTTATAATCAGAAAGTCATTACTATGTTATCTTAAAAGTTAGCTAAGCAGAATTTATATCATTATAGGACAGAGTTCATAGATCAACACATGGATTAGGGAGCAGGCACTTCAATCATACTGTTTGACATTGTCTCCAAGATTCTCATCGTAAATAACAAGCAGAAATCAAACTACCTTCTGGCCTGACCTTCTAGCTTGACCTTATCTTTCTTAAGTATACAAGAGAGAAAAACAGGTATTAGAGAAAGAATTTCTAACTTTCCTTACACACTGAAAACATGGTGTGGAAAAGTGCTACATGATGATGAATGATGATGAAATATTACATCCATAGATAATGTAGTCCAACTGGTTCATGCTCCTCGGTTATTGGTGTCAATGGATCTCATTATCCTGAAACTTTCATGATCGAAACATGGAATACTGTTCGTCAGTTTCCATAAAACTATGAATTAAGAGTAATGCAACAGTCACTTATCATTTTGAGCAGCTGTATCAATTGATAGTTAGATCTTTGTAATGAAATGAATAGACAGTGATCTCAGATGTAATGTGTGAATTGCATTTTGAAATGGTAATACTTTGACGTTAAGTTGTATCATTTTAGTTCAATGAACAAATGATCTGAGGTTGATGTGTATTGTATCCAAGCAATTGAAAAATGTGCATTTTGATCATCGGGTGTGAGTTTAGTGTCTAGAGTTTTGAAAAATGACATCAAGGTTCTGAAATGAGTGCCAAAGTGATTGTAAAAAAGTGTAATATCAGGGGACAGTGGCTATTAGTGATCTGGCCTTCCGTGGCCTCTGTATTAATGTAACAGGTCACATTGTATGTGTACACTGATACTTGATAGTATAATATAGTACAAGTAAAAAACATACATAGGTATCATAGAAGTATTTTGCAGAAATGATTATGGATACTTATCAAAATGGAGAGGAAATGCTAAATCCAGTCTCCCCAGGCTGAGCTTCTATTGCTGCACCTGCTAAGTGGCTGCTGGCCCCACTATATGGATAGAGCCACACCAAGTACAAGAGTCTCCCCATTGCTATTTATATCTCCCTATCCAGTCTTCTATACGTGTCAGGTATACAAGTGTGTGTGTGTGTGTGTGTGTGTGTCTGTCTGTCTGTCTGTCTGTGAAAGTGTGTGTGTGTGTGTGTGTGTGAAAGTGTGTGTGAGTGTCTGTCTGTCTGTCTGTCATGTAACTTGCACATCTGTTAGGGCACCATTAATGCAGAGATGTACACATATTGTTTATTTTCCATATATATGTATGTATGTATGTATGCATGTCCAATTGCTTTGACAATACAAATGCACTGAATTGAGACAGAGAGAGAGAGAGAGAGAGAGAGAGGTGCTAAGGCACATTTGTAACATAAATTAGGGAACATTTGAAACATGCTTAGGGAACATTCATAAGAACATAAGAACATAAGAACATAAGAAAGTTTACAAACGAGAGGAGGCCATTCGACCCATCATGCTCGTTTGGTGTCCATTAATATCTAAGTGATCCATGGATCCTATCCAGTCTATTTTTAAATGTTCCCAAACTTTCAGCTTCTACCACTTTCCATCTTGAATGCCTTGAAGCCCAATTTCCATTTGTTGTCCCCTGGTGCGTGTGTCCCTGCTGATCTGGAAAAGCTCCTCTGGTTTGAGGAACCTTTCATGATTTTGAAGACTTGGATCAAGTCCCCACGTAATCTCCTCTGTTCCAGGGTGAAAAGGTTCAGTTCCCTCAGTCTCTCCGAGTAGGACTTTCCCTTCAGACCTGGAATAAGTCTGGTTGCTCTCCTCTGAACTGTCTCTAAAGCAGCAATATCCTTCTTGAAGTGTGGTGCCCAGAACTGTACACAGTATTCCAGATGAGGTCTAGCGCATTGTACAGTCTTAACATTACTTAAATTCTACACTTTTGACGATATACCCTAGCATTCTGTATGCCTTTTGTATTGCTTCCCCACATTGTTTGGATGGAGAAAGTGAATCCACATAGATTCCTAGGTCTTTCTCATGCATTACTTCATCTAGATCTGTACCTCCCATAGTGTAATTATAGTGGACATTTTTGTTTTACTGCATGTATTACCTTGCACTTGTCCACATTGAATTTCATTTGCCAGGTGTCAGCCCACAACTGAATTTATCTAAGTTCCTCTGAATAGCATGTGCTGCCAAGATTGTATCTGCTAAGCCACCTATTTTAGTATCATCTGCAAATTTGACAAGGTTGCTAAGTATCCCAGAGTCCAGATCATTAATATAGATTAGAAAAAGCAAAGGCCCTAGTACTGATCCCTGTGGAACTCCACTAACAACCTCACTCCAGTTAGAAGTGACTCCTCTAATCTGTTTCCTATACATCAACCAGTTCATAATCCATCTACTTACATGACCCTGAATGCCTACAGCTTCCAATTTGAGGATCAGTCTTTGGTGTGGAACCTTATCAAAAGCTTTTTGGAAATCTAAGTATATCATATCATATGCTTTCACGTGATCTACAGCTGCAGTTGCATGTTCAAAAAAATTTATTAAGTTAGTAAGACATGATCTGCCTCGTCTAAACCCATGTTGACTATCTCCAAGAATATGGTTTTCATTGAGATGCTCCTCTATTTTCTGTCTAATCATTTTTTCCAACATTTTACAGGTGATGCAGGTGAGACTGATTGGTCTGTAATTTCCTGGCTCAGTTTTGTCCCCTTTCTTGTGGATTGGTATGAAATTTGCTGTCTTCCAGTCAGTGGGAACATCCCCTGTTCTAAGTGTCATTTGAAATAATCGAGTTAACGGCCTATACATAATTTCCCTCATTTCTTTAAGTACTGTTGGAAATATCCCATCTGGCCCAGGTGATTTGTTTGATTTTAATTCTGCTAGTCCCTTTAGTACCTCCTCCTCATTTATCCTGATCTCTCTTAGGGTTTGACTGGATTGATTGTCAACCTGTGGCATGTCATCTGTTTTTTCTTTTGTAAAAACCTCTGTGAAATACTCATTTAGAATATTTGCCACATCTTGTTCGTTTTCCAAGATACCTCCATTTTTGCCCTTTATCTGTTTCACCTCCTCCTTAATTGACCGCTTGCTGTTGTAATTTTGAAAAAAGCTCATTGCAATGGTTGTAGCTCCAAGAGCTATGTTTCTTTCTATTTCCCTCTTTGCTTTCCTGATCCCTTTCTTAAGATCTCTTTGCAGCTCAACATATTCTATGTATTTTGTTTCATCACCATCCCTTTTGTATGTGCTATACAACATTTTCTTCCTCTTTATATTTTTTTGCATGCCTCTGGTTTGTATGTATGTATGTATGTATGTATGTGTGGAAGGAAAGTTAGAAATTCTTTTCTCACAACTGTTTTTCTCTCTTGTATACTTAAGAAAGATAAGGTCAAGCTAGAAGGTCAGGAGGCCATAAGGTAGTTTGATTTCTCTTTGTTATTTACAATGAGAACCTTGGAGACAATGTCAAACAGAATGACCTACGTGCCTGTTCCCTAATACCATGTATAGACCTATGAACTCTGTTCGATAATGATATATGTTCTGCTTAGTTAGCCTTTAAGATAACATAGTAATGACTTTCTAGCATGTATGTATGTATATATATATATATATATATATATATATATGAATGTATGTATGTCCAATTGCTTTTGACAATACAAATGAATTGAGAGGGAGAGAGAGAGAGAGAGACAGACAGACAGACTGACAAACAGAAAAACAGACACACACACAAACACACACACACACAGAGCCAGCCAGCCCGCCAGCCAGCCAGTCAGCCAGCCAGCTCAGCGATGACATCACGAGCCTCTCTCAGCTGACTGCTATGACATCACAGAGCACGTACATTCCGTTGCTTGCCGTCTGTCAACCACTCAGTCACTGCCAGCCAGACTGGCTGGCTGGCTGGATGTGGGGGCTGCTTGCTGCTGCTGCGTACCTTAGCAAGCTTATTTGCTTGACCGGCCTTCCTACTCCTCTGCCCACATGCCCACCTATGCCTCTACTCCAAGATACTTATACAATAGAAAAACTATGGTAATAATAATATAGCCCAAGACAAAAAATTAATCTTTCTAGACTGTATTAAAGTTCAGCACTTCGGAAAAATAGAATTATTTTGTATTTCAATAAAACAAAAATTATTACTGGTATCCACACACCCAACCAATGTAAATGTCACGGACGGTGTTAATTAGCTCCTTAATCACCATTACTTATTATATTTATATTTCACTTCACTTTATGCAATATGGCTTGTGTATTTTGTTTGGTTCTATATTGCCATTATTTTGTGTGTTGATTATCTTTCACTTTATTGTTTAATTTGTTATTCACTTAGTATTATTTTGATTGTTTGCACGCGTGCCTTATTATTTTTGTTTCTTCTTTCTTTCACAACTCACCTGGGTCCACCTGCACTCTTCACACGCGTCCCCACTTAATCACCCTGCCCTGGGAGAGGAGAGGATTATCTGCTGTAGTCCACTTTCCAATGTGGGAGGTCTCTGCGGCTCATATCTCATTCAATTATTTATTCATTTATCCTACATCAAGTTTATTTATTTTCCCACGTTTCATTCAATCACCATCAGAAGCTCTCTGTGCTAAAAGTGGCAGCACATTTGTCTCACACACATCAAACTCACCTTTTCCTGCTTCCCAAGCCTTATCAACTTACTCAGACCCTCGTCAACTTACTCAAACCCTCTTCAACTTTGGTTAACATTGCTCTGCATTCTAACAGCTATTCTTTCTCCTATTCTTAATTTCTTACAAGAAATGTATTCAGGTTTTTTTATCAATATGTTTTATTTATATTTATACAGATGTCACTCCATTATTCGTTTATTGAAGTCATATATGTACCTAACAAAATATTAGCCAATAGGCCATTGATCTCAATAATGATTCCCATAATCCTAGGACACCTTCTCTTTTACTCTTCCTTTCCATTCTTCCTTTTCTCCTGTAAAGCATTTTATATTACTTGAGCTTACTTATTCTATAGTTGTAATCTTATACTTCTGCGGTATCTTACCCTTTTCCTACATCACTCATCTTAAAACCATGGTCTACTTTGACTTTCATTTCAGGTATTATATGCTAGGCACCAATAACCAAACATTTTCTGAAAGACTGTAACATGTCACCAGACTGTTTACATTCTCCTGCTTTCACAGGCTGTCAGGGCTGCACCAGGCTCTCTTCTAGCCTTTCGTTTCCTTGAATTTGACTTTTGACAGAGCTTGTCCATAACATGATGTTTAACAAACAAATTCTGGTTCTTCTTGTGGAGACACCATGACTATTTATGTATTACTATTATTATCCATCTGTTTATTCAATGTATATTTTGGATTACTTTTCTTATAATAGTCTTTCTTTCTGATTTCTGATGCTTGAGGCACTCTGTATAGAGCCAAAGATCCTCATGAATATGATAAATCTGTTGTTACATTTTTAAATATAATTCTAAAATGATTGCCAAAACATAGACATTTACCTTATATCACCTTCAAACTATACATATTCATAAACACACAAAGCACATACACATTGATATCTAAAGATAATTCAGATATCCGATCTGTGGCATGTTTTATTGACCCTGCAGTGTCTCAAACAGCCCTTATAACTTATTATTTAAGCTTATGATTATTTAGAATAAAATGTCAAATAATCCCACTCGATTATTTCATTATTTCACTATCTCAGTTTTCTTGATCCATTGTGAAAAAGTTCTGTTATTTCCTCCTCATCTGTAGAGGCTACATTAGCCCACTCCCCGGTCTGATATTCTCGTAGTAACTGTATCCAAATGTTGGGCGGACATTTAGCCTTCACGATGATGTGTACATCGTGCGGGTGAAGGAGGTGAATAACCATCTTTTCATCTAGAATATCCCAAAAAGTTGTGTTACCCTGGTTTGGTTTTAATTTTGGGAGGGACGCCCATATCATTTCTTTTTCTCCTGGGGAGAAGGGGACATGGGTTTTAGTCGTATAGACTATTGATTGACCTTCCTCTTTACTCTGTCTAGTTTTGACTTGCATGGGTGCAGCTGGGACCGTTTTCAGAGCGGTCAGATCTGGATACAATGTATTATTATAACCAAAATCAGTGATTGATTTATATTCCGGATTATATGGGGGAGGAGCGCTAGCAAAACCTCCTTTTTCATATTCCCATGCTTTGCGATCTAAATCATCCCAATCGGGCCTGTCGTCCTCGGAGTGATCTGTGTCGCGACGCGCTCCTAACACGGCAGCACATCGTGCACCTACACCTTCACCTTTTCTGACCACTTTTCTTGCCCTTCTAATTTGCCTTGTAGTTCTATTAATTCTATCGTATTTTTCACAACTTCTTCTCTCAATTCACATTACTGTTTATGATGATCTTCCATTTCTGTTATTTTCTTTTCTTGATTCTCACCAACCTGACACAATATCACAATTCCTTTCTCTGTCTTATCTGGTTGTTGTTGCTTCCACCAGTCCCGGTGCTCCTTCGGAGACCAGTCTTTCTCCCAACTTCCTTCCAACATTTTCTTCTCTACATTCTGTTTTTTTATTTCTCAAAAAACCAATAATGCTGGTGTCACTCACTGTGACGATTTATCTGAAATATTACATTATTATATATTATATTATGTATATATATTATAATAAAAACAAACACTCCAGTAAGGTACGGACACCCGTACATGACACTGGCTAAGGTAAGGGAACCCATAAACAACCATAAGCACCCCCGGACCTAGGACAGACTGTAACTTGCTAACTTGCTAACTTGCTAACTGTTTTGTTTGCTTCACATCGTTTGCTGCTAGTTGCATGCCAAACGAGTTCGTTCTGTCCAAAATATAAGCTTTTTTCTTCTAATAAACTCAATAAAAATACAGTGCACTAGCAACTATTTCCCTTTCAAAAGTTGTAGTCCCGTTTCAGTTAAAACAAAATGTGTTCTTCAAACAAAGAAAATACTTGTGTTTCTTTTCCCTCTTTACCTGCTCTTATCACAAAGCTTCTCAACACAATCTCAGGTGCAGGTGCACTCTGCGCTATCCTTTGCCCGAGCTTTGTCCAGGAAAACTCACTGTAGCCATCTTAGTTCAACACGGGCTCTCCTTACCTGCGAGTCACACGGGTCCAGTTCACTTTGCAAGTGAACAGTCTCTTCTCAGAAACAATAAGGAAACTTGGAAAGAAACACAATCCCAGGTCGGTGTTAAAAAAAAGTTCTTTGTTTTCATATTAAAAGAAAACATTTGTATTTTCTCTGCACACTTTACAGCTCCAATTAGCACACTCAACTAATCCCTGCCCCCCTCAGAACCGTCACTAAAGAAAGGTACTCACAGTCATTTTAAATATGACATCCTGTAGTGTTTGTTTTCAAAATATGATCTTATTATCACTTGAACCAAATAAATCCTTTGACCCACTAATACCAAATTACAGTTATGGGGGCCACAGATGTGATTTGAAAATACGATCTTTCATGTCTTTCTGTTGTGTTTTGACCTGGGGATCTGTAATTGTCCAAGTGGCTACTGCACATGTACTTATTTAATATTAAATGTGTTATTTAATTAGGCTTGGTTCTGGTGAGCATGTACAAGACGTCAGCTTTTTAAATAACTGTGTGTATTGGATCATACACATTTTAGAAATACTCTCTCAAACTTCCCGCATTGGTACCTCACCAGGGAGGTAGAAAACAGCAATAGCATTGAAAAAGTGTGATTGTAGTTCTGCTCTTCTGCAATATATTTCTACAATATCTTTAACATCTTCTTTAACATTGTTTTAAAGGCTGGGACCAATATGGTGGAATATCTCCAACACACGGACATTGAGAGACTCGACCCCTTTGTGCTGCTGCTCAGAGACCAACTCTCAGTTGTCTCTGAGTAGGCTATGGATCAACTTCCTTTCCTAATATGAAGGAGACCATGGATACAAAACCTATGAAAAACAGGTGATTATTGTTATTCTTCTCATTATAAACTACTTAATACATCTCTCCCATAAAGTACAACAGGATAGTGGTGACGTCATTCAGGATTGGATTGCCATTGGTCAAAAGCCCTCTGAGAGAAATTGTGTGGCGACACTCCACACTCTTAGAAGAAATTGTTCTGCACAGAACCATAAAGGGTTCCTCGAGTAATCGCTCTGGTGGATCCCTTTATGGTTCTATGTAGAACCCCTTCAAAGGGGTTACATGAAGAACCCCCAAACATAGCGTTCTACACAGAACCATTCGTTTTAAAATGTTATATATAGAACCCATTCAAAAGGGGGACACGTGCTATACCTGAATTTGTTTTCCAAATACAATCTTAAAAAAATGTATGAGTTCATATATACAAACACACATACACAACGTAGAAATCGCACTACTAGTGAAGTAACTTCATTTACATTATATGCCACAACTCCTCAATTTGGAACGCAAAAACAAGACATCTGATGTAAAAGTGTAAACTAATTACGAACAGCACTTTTGATTTTTATCTTCAATTCAGGGGCTACTTATTCGAACAGTAAACTGTATTCTCTCTTCAGAGTGACTGGAATGTTTTTGCCTACATTCAACTTAAATATGAAAGTTTCCAAAAACGGCATAGTTTTCTTTAAGGCTATTCAATGCCAAACACAAAATTCTCTCTGCTTTCAGTGCTTGTCCTTCAGCACAATTACACAGGTTCATGATGTTCTCATTTCAATACATTGTTTTCTTATTTAAACTATTTGACTTTGAGCTTACATTGAGAATAAAATCACTTTTGCAAGTAAAACCTGGCCAAGAAAGGAAGCAGCACTACAATAAAACAATACACAGAATACAAAGCAGTTCCTTCAAAAGTGAAAGTGATAAAGAGTGATGTCTGTCAGTAAATTACGTTGAGATACATATTGGTTATTTTGAATTAGGAGTCCAACTTCAATAACTTCTATTAACAAGCCAAAATACAGATCAGAATTACGGGTAATTGAAAATAATATGTAGCGCCTAGGTAAGCTTGGATGTGTTCAGAGAAACACTAAAAACGGACCTTCCTCACACCCGTCTTGTTGAGGTGGACGTGGTCATACAGGTGATGTGGCTGGATGTCTCAGTGGTGTGCCAGGTGGACGTTGGGGAGGAGGGCACATCTTCGGGATACTTCTGCGTTGATGGCCTGGATGATGTGCAGGGGCACGTCTGTGCGGGGCAGCAGTGTGGAGATGGTGATTTTGGCAGTTTGGAATTCCTCTGTGGCTTTCTTTGCCACCTGTCTCAGGGCTGAGGCCACATCGCCCCTGCGGGCACTCAGGTCGTTAGTGCCGGTGTGGATGAGGATGTGTTTGACCTGGCACAGCCTCCTCTTGGAGAGCAGCTCCAGGGCTCTCTGTGCTGTCGGGCACCAAAGCTTTTTCACTTTTCGCCCAGGGAAGAGGCGCCTCTCATCCAGGAACTTCCCATTGGAGTCGCTCAGAATGACCACCTCTGTGTTGACCTGCCACTCCGGGTTTTGCGTCGGGAGTGGTGGGGGCAGCGGGTGTGTTTTAGGGGAGTGGCGTTTCAGGGGTTTGTGTATTAGTGGCAGGTCTGGTGATAGTGGGGGTGTCAGGAGTGGTGGGGAGTGTGGGTGGATCAGTGGGTGCATCAGTGGGTGCGTCAGGGGTTGTAGGTGTTGTGGGGTCAGTGCAGTGCAGTCTCTGTGCTCCTCTCTTAGCTTCTCCAGCTGGCTCTGCAGGCTCCTCAGCTGGCTGTGCTGGGGTGTCCTGGTCAGCTCCTCCCTCGCTCTGTGCAGCTCCGTCCTCAGGGTTTGGCTCTGCTCCTCCTGGTCTCTCACTGCTGCTCTCAGCTCATGGATCTCAGCCTTGTGGTGCATCTTTAGTCCCTGAACTCCGCAAACTTCAGCTCCAGCACTGATAGGCATTCCTTTAGTGTTTTAATGTTGCTGGAGAGTTTTGGGGAGACAGGGGGGCAGTCTGTGGGAGATGGGGCACTGTCTGGCTCCGTGTGGCTGGGGGCAGACTGCAGGGTGGCCGGCTCTGGCTCGTGTTTCTCTACCTCAGTCTGCTGCTTTGAGGTGTGGAAGCCGAGAGATAATTGGTCCAGGCTGCTCTCGCTGCCCTGCACCATGATGGTCCCGTTGTGGTATACATTAAAAGTGAGCATCACACTGTCTGTGTCTTTCTCTACCAGCACTGAGATCTGCCTGCCTCTGCTAATGCCCCTCTTGTTGTTATTGGGGTATGTCTGGCACAGGGTTTTGTGAAAGGCGGTGGGGTACTGGGTGTAGAACAGTAGATTGTTCTTGACCCTGTTTTCTCCTTTACCGGTGTAGTCTAGGATGAGGGTCTCAGGAGATGCTCTCATCACAGCTTGTTTGTAGTCCTTCTTAGCCTGTGCAGAGCGAATGTCTTCAGGGTATCGGATTTCAAAAGGCAGCTCTGCAGTCAGACTGCTGTTCGATAGATTTCTATCAGTCTCAGTGGCAGTTGGGCTCTCTCCTACTGTCACTCTATTCAAATTGGAGCTCTGCATTTTCATTGGCTGAGTCAACTACTGAGAATGCTTATTTATTTTATTAATACATATTTTTTTGTTTAATTATTTGTCTCTATAGGTGAAAGGTCTTACCTCCAATTCTTGTCTTCAGCTTTTCTTTTCTGACTTTTCTTCCTGAACTGTCTCTCTGCTTTCTTCTTTTTGTGTTTCTCTTAAAATTATTATTTTTTGAATACTTTTTCTTCTGAATTTCTATTCCATGTCTTCTGTGTATGTTTATAGTGCTATATATTCATTTGTAAATGACAAATTAAATCCGCTTATGTATAAAAACAAATGTTTTTTAGGAGCTCATATTCCTCTCTCTCTCTCTCTCTCTCTCTCTCTCTCTCTCTCTCCTCTCAATTCAATTCATTTGTATTGTCAAAGCAATTGGACATACATACATATACATACATACATACATACATACATACATACATACATCTACACGGAAAATAAATAATAGAATTATGAATCACAATAAGATGTAATGAAGTACAGAAAATGAAAATGTAAAAAAATGTGATCTTTAATACATACAAATAAAGAAAATAGGTTTACTATTTCCAGATTCCTTTTTTGAAATACAATGACATGCATAACAAACAAGTATTTACATTATATTTACAGCCGGTGCTCGTGTGTCACTGTGTCCCTCAGGCTGTGGTAGGCGCTGACATATTGGGCAGCCAGGGTGGCTGTGTGTCCCTCCCCCAGGAGGACTGGCGTTTTTCTTTTTTCTCAGTTTTGTCACAGGTTGGGTGGGCATCCATTATGTTGTTACAGAATGTGTCCCTTATTTTGGGCTAAAGCTTTCCGTGGAGGGGAACGTGGATCAGTTTGTACCATTTTTGGGAGAATCTGCCTTGTTGGGGCGGAGCTGTGACCAGGTGAACAGCAGATCGGGCATAGGTGGGCATGTGGGCAGAGGAGTTGGAAGGCCGGTCAAGCAAATAAGCTTGCTAAGGTACGCAGCAGCAGCAAGCATCCCCCACATCCAGCCAGCCAGCCAGTCTGGCTGGCGGTGACTGAGTGGTTGTCAGACGGCAAGCAACGGAATGTACGTGCTCTGTGATGTCATAGCAGTCAGCTGAGAGAGGCTCGTGATGTCATCGCTGAGCTGGCTGGCTGGCTGGCTCTGTGTGTGTGTGTGTATGTCTGTGTGTGTGTGTGTGTGTCTGTTTGTCTGTTTTTCAGTCTGTCTGTCTCTCTCTCTCTCTCTCTCTCTCTCTCTCTCTCTCCCTCTCAATTCAATTCATTTGTATTGTCAAAGCAATTGGACATACATACATGCATACATGCTAGAAAGTCATTACTATGTTATCTTAAAGGCTAACTAAGCAGAACATATATCATTATAGAACAGAGTCCATAGGTCTACACATGGTTTTAGGGAACAGGCACGTAGGTCATACCGTTTGACATTGTTTCCAAGGTTATCATCGTAAATAACAAACAGAAATCAAACTAGCTTCTGGCCTGACCTTCTAGCTTGACTCTATCTTTCCGCCTTATATACTTGGTGAATAATTGAGGAAGTAGCACCAAGTGACCACATTAGGCTGCCTGAGGGTTTCTGGGGAGTGTAGTTGTCTAGGGTCGGTTTTCTTCCCTAGAGTGCAGACCTTGCAGCAGACCTGGCCTGACATGTCTGCCATGTATGACCCTGCCCCTTGGTTTGTCCCACATCCTCCCCCCCAGCTGCGACCCCATAGGTCGAGCGACAGCCGCAAAAAAGCATGCACCCGGGACAGCCCATCAACATTCCCCATGGCCTTCCCTGGCCTGTGCTGCAGGGTGAAATGAAAATGTTGGAGACTCAAAAACCACCTCATCACACGGGCATTCCTGTCTTTCGAACGATGCATCCAAGTGAGGGGGGCATGGTCAGTGATCAGGGTGAAGTGCCTGCCCAACAAATAGTATCGAAGACTGTCCAAAGCCCACTTCACTGCCAAACATTCTTCTTCAACTACCAAATAATTTATTTCATTGGATTCCAACTTTCTGCTAAGGAACAACACCGGGTGTTCGTGATCACCCATTCTTTGGGACAAAACCACTCCGATCCCCACCTCAGAGGCGTCCGTCTGGACTATAAATTCTTTCTGAAAGTCAGGTACCATTAAAACGGGGTTGCGGCAGAGCGCCTCCTGTAGGCTCCGGAAAGCCCGGTTTGCTGTATCACCCCATCTAACCATATTGGGTTCTGTAGCCTTAGTCATATCAGTCAGAGGGGCCGCTAAGGTAGCATAGTTGGGAATAAACCTCCGGTAATACCCAGTTAACCCTAAAAATGCCCTAACCTGCTTTTTATTGACAGGCCTAGGCCAAGAGTTTATGGCTTCAACCTTGGATATTTGGGGTTTCACCATACCCCTCCCTACTGTATAGCCCAAGTATTTGGCCTCTTCCAACCCCAAATTGCATTTGGTTGGATTAGCCATCAGGCCTGCTGCATGTATTGAATCCAATACCGCTTGGAGCTGAGACAAATGTGATTCCCAATCTGGACTGTGAATGACCACATCATCTAAATATGCTGCCGCATACGTCCTGTGTGGTCTAAGTATGTGGTCCATCAACCTTTGAAAGGTGGCAGGAGCACCATGCAGGCCAAAGGGCATCACTGTGTAGTGAAACAGACCATCTGGGGTTGCAAAGGCTGTTTTTTCTTTGGCACCCGGGGTCAAGGGAATCTGCCAGTAGCCCTTGGCTAAGTCAATAGTTGAAATATAGCGAGCATTCCCAATATTCTCTAACAATTCATCTACTCGGGGCATTGGGTATGCATCAAACTTTGAAATTTCATTAACCTTTCTAAAATCATTACAGAATCTCCAGGAGCCATCAGGTTTGGAAACCATGACTATAGGGCTGGACCACTCACTGTGGGATTCTTCAATAACCCCTGCCTCCAGCATTTCCTTAACCTCATTTTTAATAGTGTTCCTGCGAGCTTCTGGTACCCTGTAAGGCCTCATATTTACCTTCTTTCCTGGGAGAGACACAATGTTGTGAGAGACTAAATGGGTACGCCCCGGTATGCCTGAGAAAACTTCCCTATTACGTATTATCAAGTCGTTCACCTCCTTCAACTGGTCAGGTGACAAGGCAGCTGCAATATTCACCTTCGGTGTCCCTAGTGGCTGAGGGGGGTAAGTCAACATCAACACTTCCCTGTCCTTCCAGGCTTTTATTAAGTTGACATGATATATTTGTTCTGGGGGTCGGCGGCCGGGTTGCTGAACCTTATAGTTCACTTCCCGTATTCGCTCTATAATCTCATAAGGTCCCATCCACGTAGCCAGAAATTTACATTCTACAGTGGGAACCAACACCAACACCCTATCACCAGGCTGGAACACCCTCAGTGTAGCCTGACGATTATAGGCGAATTGTTGGTGTTCCTGTGCCTGCCTTAGGTGCTCTCTCACAATGGGAGTGACTGTGGCTATTCTCTCTTGCATAGCATTGATGTGCTCGACTACACTCCGGAAAGGAGTGGACTCGTGTTCCCACGTTTCACGGGCTATGTCTAATATCCCCCTGGGGTGCCTCCCATATAACAGTTCAAAAGGCGAAAAGCCCAGGGAAGCCTGTGGGACTTCCCTAATGGCAGACATCAAGTAGGGCAGCATGAATTCCCAATTTTTCCCATCCTTATCGATTACCTTTCTTAGCATGGACTTCAGGGTCCTATTAAATCTCTCAACCAACCCATCTGTTTGTGGGTGGTAGACTGATGTTCTCAACTGCTTAACCTGCAACAATTTACACAGATCGGTCATAACCTTAGACATAAAGGGTGTGCCCTGATCTGTTAATATCTCCCTCGGTATCCCCACCCTACTACACATCAACATTAGCTCTTTTGCAATACCTTTTGAAGCCATGGTCCGCAGTGGAATGGCTTCTGGGTACCTGGTGGCATAATCCAAAATAACCAGTATATACTGATGCCCTCTGGCTGATTTTGGGAGAGGTCCCACCACATCCATAGCTATCCTAGCAAAGGGGGTCTCTATGATGGGCTTCTGAAGGCTGGTTTAGGAGCATGTAGTTGACATTCAGGACATGAGCTACAATGTTCTGTCACGTCTGCATGTACGCCTGGCCAGTAAAACCTCCTCAGGAGTCTATCCTTGGTTTTGTCCATCCCCAGATGTCCCCCCAGGATATGCCCATGTGCCAGATTGAGAACTGTTCGTCTGAATGGGGTGGGAACTAGCAATTGCTCCACAATGTCCACCCCTATCTTATTTACACGGTACAATAGGTCATTTGTTACCATAAAATAAGGATAAGCTGTTGGCGGGTCTGCAGTAGTCATAGGGGTCCCATTTACTACCTTCACATTTTCTTTAGCATAGTGTAGAGTGAGATCTCGCACCTGTGCGCTGCCAAAATCAGTGGGGAGTCCCTCTAACACTGACACTTCTACATTGTCAGCTTCAGGGGTCTCTATGAATGGATTCTCACCCACCCTGCTAGTGCTGGGTTCCTCACCCTCCATAGGGTCATCTACGTCACTACATTCCACCCCTATGTTTTCAGTTTAATTTTCCCCAACTAAAACCTTCACTGTCGACTCAACTGGAACCAGGTCTACTTTTAGCTCTAGTTGTGGGATCGAGGCAACTTCTGGCTTACAGTTTTCAGTGTGCATTTCCAATTTACTATGTTTTCTATCTAGTTTTCCAAAATTAGGAAAATATCGTCCCAGTATCACATCATATGGCATGTTGGGTACCACACCGACTTCGTAATCTAGTTTCCCGGCCTCTGTCTGTATGTTTACAAGGGCTGTGGGATAGGGGCGTGTGTCACCATGTGTGCATGTGATACTGAGCTCCTGATGTCTATCCAGCTTGTTGGTCGCTACTAATTTTTCTGTGACCAGTGTAACCATACTGCCAGAGTCGAGTAGAGCAGCCACTTCTTTCTCATCGACTATCACTGTACACATGTGTTTTGGATTAGGTACTCCGCCTATGAAAACATCCGTCCCAACAGGGCAGGCATAAAATACCGGTTTCTCTTTCCCCATATCACACACATTACATTGCATTGGTTCCTCTCTACCTGGGCAGTGGGCCGCAATATGTCCTACTTTGTCACAATTGTAGCAGACAATTGGTTGTGATGGTGACCCCCTATAACCCTTAGTCTCGGCTTTAGGCCCCACCTTTGCCCCCCC